>NW_019943039.1:115212-123028 GCF_002910315.2 Salvelinus sp. IW2-2015 | reverse complement strand
TGGGGGACCGGGGGCGGGGGGGGGGGGGTTCCCTACGGTCGACCTTGAGTTCATCAAATAACTTGTTTCTTGAGGGGAGTGTTGGGGCGTACACACTAGGCTCAGGGCTAGGATTCTCTGACCCACCTGTGGGTAGGACCATTGCCACAACAGGAAGTTCCTGACAGCAAAACCTACCTCCTATTCCCTGGTTCCTCAAGTGTGGCTTTCCCCTGACAGAAAAATGTAAAGTCCTTTTCTCTCAAGGAGCCTGATGAGTGAAGTTGATTATTGTTTGTTGGGTGGAGGTGCAGTAGTCTAGTGGTTAGAGCGTTGGGCCAGTACCGAAAGGTCGCTAGATCGAATTCCCTGAGCTGACAAGGTACATAAATATGTTGTTCTGCCCCTGAACACGGCAGTTAACCCACTGTTCCTAGGCTGTCATTGAAAATAAGAATTTGTTCTATACTGACTTGCCTAGTTAAATAAAGGTAAAAAAAATAAAAAATACTGTAAGGATAAAATGTCAATTTCCCTAAACTTCATGCACCAAATGAAGCAGGTAAACCGTGGAGAAAAACAATTGACTCGGGGCTGTCCAGATTAAGGGGGGGGGGGGGGGGGGGTAGCTGTCCAGTGAAATCTGGGCATCTCTCCCACTGTAGGAGGCATTGGCACCCATCTCCAAGCCAATAGATAAAGGGCTTAGAAACCAGTAACTGCTGACCTCCCGTGTCGCATTTTCACAGCACAAAAAGCCTGGGCATGGTGTCCCTGTGCCCAGGCAACAGGGCTCCCTCTCAGCTTCCCTGGCCTGATCCAAAGCAATCGTTTATTCAGACCCATAAATTCAACATCTGTTGAAGAAGAAGTGAAAGCAGTCTCCATCTTACTCTAGTCCTATATTATTATTTACGCATGTCATTACAACGATGAAGATAAGAACGGAACGTATCTCAACTAACTGTTGAAAGCGATGAAGAAACGAAGCAACAAAAGGCATTAATACCCACATCACACAACTTAGGTGATATATCAAAAGGTAATGTGCCACACTACGAATTATAAAAATGTAAAATACGCCATTATTATATATTAAAACATTACATTTTGCCAGCCTAGAATTTTAACTTAAGCTGCACGTTCTCCTCCCGGCGTCACGCCTTCCTCTCCCGGCTCACGCTCTTTCACCTCCCGGCGTCACGCTGCTTTCCTCTTCCACGGACGTTCCTGAAAGCGCGCTTCGCCTCCGGTGCGTGCAGCCCTTCCCTCCCTATATAAGATCGTGCGCCTCCACGTCCCTTTCTCCCTGGGACGTCACGCCCGCGTTCTCTCCCGGGTTGGTGAGAAGGCGTTCACGCCTTCCTCCCAAGGCGTCAAACGCCTTCGCCTCCTAGTGGCGGTCACGCTTCCATACTTCACCGGCGTCACCGCCCTGCCCTACCCGCGCGTCGACTCACGCTCTTTCAGACCCAGCCATCCCCCGGGTCTTCACGCCTTCCCTCCCGGCTGATTAACGGCGCTTCCTCCCTTTGTCCACGCCTTTCCTCCCATAGCTTAGACGCGCGGATCCGACGCCGTTCCCTCCCTGGCTTATCTACGCCCTATGTATCCCTCTCCAGGGCGTCACGTCCTTTCCTCCGCGGCGTCTCGCCACTTTTTACCATCAAACTCCCTATGGTGTACTGTCGCTTTCCTCACCTATTGTAGCGTCACGCCTTGTTTCCTTTTCCCTTGGGCGATTCAACGCCTTCTTCCCCCTCGAAGGCGTACCCGACGGCCTTCCTTCCCTCCCGGCTTTCACGCCTTCCCTCCCAGGGTCTACGCCTTCCCTCCATTGGGCGGTCAGCGCCTTTCACTTCACTTTGTGACGCTCAACGAGCAGTTCCCCTCTCCAGTGCGTCCACCGCAGGTATCCTCATTCGCGACTAAGCGCTTTCTACGCAATCTCTCCCGTTACCGGCGCCTCTACGCGTTCTCTCCCCGAGGCTAGGTGCCTCGATCTATATCAAGGCCCGTAGTCCTCCTCCGGCAGTTTCAATCCATCTGTTTCTCTTGCCCGGCTTGTCAACATATTCTATCCTCCCTAATCTGTGTCGTACTAGCATTCATTCCCGCGCCTCCGCGTTGTGCGAATTTTCACCCTTGGTTTGAACGAGGTACACTATTAGTCAGTCCACACACAAAAAAGATGACTGTAGCTTGTTCAAGGTATTTCCCAGGAGAGCAGACATCTACAGCCTTATGTGGTTTCCCTACATGTGTAAAGTGCAGTAGCCTATATAGCCAATCATACGGCATAACGGGACAATCATTGGCCTCTTTTTCTTTTTTTTAAGGCTTGAACTCAAAATGTATTGCAGGGCTCATCTGGTTTAGGTTTTCACTGAGATCAAAGCTCTAATTAAATCTAGACATGCTTTAGAATGACACTTCCTGTTTTTGGTGGGGAAAAAGTGATTTATTCTCGGGATAATTTGTAAGATACTGAAACATTTTAAACTCATGGAGATAGAGAGGGCTGTGTGTATTTACTGTCTGGGATAGAGAGGGGCTCGTGTGTTATTTTACTGTCTGGTGATAGTTAGAGGGCTGTGTGTTATTTACTGTCTGGATAGAGAGGGCTGTGTGTTATTTACTGTCTGGGATAGAGAGGGCTGTGTGTTATTTACTGTCTGGATAGAGAGGGCTGTGTGTTATTTACTGTCTGGATAGAGAGGGCTGTGTGTTATTTTACTGTCTGGGACTACCCGAGAACACACACACACATCAGTCTGTTCATACACACCAGAGGCGCTCGTGCCGTTTAAGATGAGGGAGGGTGAGTACATGTTTTAATGCGTACGGACTAATTTCTGTTACAGCATATTGGATGACTCTCATTCATATTCCATTCACCCAGTTCAATGTAACATTGATAGGTTCAGGCTACTACATGATATTATAATTGTCCCTATACCCATCATGAGGTTGCTACAACCTAGCAGGTAGAGAGAATTTTAGTATTTAAAAATATATATATATTTCACCAGGTAGGCCAGTTGAGAACAAGTTCTCATTTACAACTGCGACCTGGCKYAGATAAAGCAAAGCAGTGCYACACAAACAACAACACAGAGTTACACATGGAATAAACAAACATYCAGTCAATAACACAATAGAAAAATCTATATTCAGAGTATGCAAATGGAGGAGTAAGGAGGTGAGGCAATAAATAGGCCATAGTGGAGAAGTAATTACAATTTAGCACATGAACACTGGAGTGATAGATGAGCAGATGATGATGTGCAAGTAGAAATACTGGTGTGCAAAAATAAATGAAAACAATATGGGGATGAGGTAGGTAGATGGATGGGCTATTTACAGATGGGCTGTGTACAGCTGCAGCGATCGGTAAGCTGCACAGATAGCTGATGCTTAAATTAAATCAAGGTGACAGTGAACACATTCGATCCAGCCTTCACACACCGTTTGCCTGTATCTATCTAGAGTCAGTAATCATTAGCCTAATGGTTTCAAATCAGAGTTTCTATTGGACAAATTCAGGGAGGTTTATCCCCCGTTTTGTTCCATTTGCTTCCGTTTAATAAACATTTTTCAACAGAATCAGTAGAATGAATACACCCCATGATCACGCACAAACACAGTTCACTTTCATAGCAGCCACGTGAACAGCATGATCACTTTTTTCTCTCTCGGTGTATATATATATATATAATTCCTTCTCGCATCTASGCGCTCTCTTCTTCTTCTCACCTTTTGTCTTCGCATGTGGACATCTAGCACATCAGCTGTCGGACCAGACGAAAAATAATAATAAAATAAAACGTTCCAAGCCATACCGTCATATCATGACAGCTAACTTCTACAACAAAGGCTACATCGTTGTCACCTCATAGTCAACATATCTACTAGAACTAACGCATTAATAAACCCCGCTACAATAATGTAGTACAGTGTACAGTCAGCAAGCAGTTTATCAGTTACATCGGCGGGCCCCGGTGGCAATACATTAATAAAACCACAAGTTCACCATGAAGAGTTCCAATGGTGGATAACCATAACCAGCTGGCTAACATGGCATCCCTCTCTGGTGAAGCTGGGAGTTTGAGTAGGCTAAACTAGTGAAAGTTAAAATACAACCAAATATAGCTAGCTCTCTCTTGTTCCTCCATTTTTTAAGAAATTAATTTGTTCAAAACTGTTCAACTATTGTCTCTCTGAGTTCTACTACTCACCATATCTTAAACACTGCAGTGCTAGCTAGCTGTAGCTTATGCTTTCAGTACTAGATTCATTTTCTGATACTTTGATTGGGTGGACAAAATGTCAGTTCATGCTGCAAGAGCTCTGATAGGTTTGGAGGACATCCTCCGGAAGTTGTCATAATTACTGTGTAAATCTATTGAAGGGGTGAGAACCATGAGCCTCCTGGGTTTTGTATTGAAATGATTGTACCCAGAGGAGGATGGAAGCTAGCTGTCCTCCAGCTACCCTACAGAGTGCTGCTGAGGATACTATAGACCTTTGCAAAACAGTGTTTATATGAATTATTTGGTGACGTTAATACATTTAGTATAGTTTTATCTAAAAAGGATAACTTTAATGTTTCACTATTTTTTTATGAAATTCAACTGAGGATGGTCCCCTTCCTCCTCTGAGGAGCCTCCACTGACATACGCACCTCTTCAACAGACCTTTGTTCCTGGGAACAAACGATCCACAAACACACAGCTCTGATACACTCCATCTAGCCTCAACCAATATTCAACAGCCTCTCATCGTGTAGTCTCTGTTTCTGAAGGATAGATGTTCTCTCCCTCTCTGACAGATGGTATGTATATGGGGGGGGGGGGGATGTGTGTTATGGTACACACAGCCCCCCCAGTGACAGTGATTTGATCATGTGTTTTATACCTTCACCCTAAGAAGCCACTACAACACATGGGTAGCTAGCTGCACCAGTCACTCCTCCCCCGACTACACAGACCAATAAAAAATACCCTAATCTCTGTACAAATCCCCAAAAGGAACCATTTGCCCTATATCGTGCACTACTTTTGACCAGGACCCATAGGGCTCTGGTCTAAAGTAGTGCACTATATAGGAAATAGGACCTAAAATGGCTCTGGTCAAAAGTAGTGCACTATATAGGAAATAGGACTTAAAAAATGGCTCTGGTCAAAAGTAGTGCACTATATAGGGAATAGGACCTAAAATGGCTCTGGTCAAAAGTAGTGCACTATATAGGGAATAGGACCTAAAATGTCTCTGGTCAAAAGTAGTGCACTATATAGGGAATAGGACCCATAGGGCTCTGGTCTAAAGTAGTACACTATATAGGGAATAGGGCTCTGGTCAAAAGTAGTGCACTACTAATTAGGATTTAAATTGATATTACACCTTTATCCTGTTCAGGCTTAACTTTTAAATATAATTGAACATGTAACCCACGTAATCCCCTGAAGTATTGATTTATCATGAAAGAGCAATCAACTAGTAATGCTGCATACTCCTAGAAATAAAAAGGTACAAACCTCACCTTTCTAGTAAAAATGGTTATAAATTGCTGGAGGTGTAGTCACTTTTGAGGACACAAGCTCAAAGTAGAATTATGATACATTTATAATATGATGCATTTCTTATTCGTCTAAACTATGAATAAAAGSCCTGAAATAACTCACTATAAGACTTCTCCTTCCTTAGAACTGTGAAATACTTATTTGCATATTTAGTGTTAGAGAGAACATGTGCATATATTCTCTCCAAACGTCTGCCTCAATCGCCGTGAACGCCTCAGAGCTCTAAACTTGGCTTCCTAAACTCGTTAGGAAAACACCTTTCAGCTCATATTAATATCGTCCGTCTATGACAATGTTTTTTTRGTGTGTTTAAAATCTATTAATTATCTTTAGATTGGCTATAAATAGATCTCTGAATGTGATACAGTGACGAAACAAATRTCTCCTGCTGCGTTATGATCTAAGGATTACAGGCACATGTGTTGTTTGTGGTTGTGATGTAGGGTTCAGCCAGGACTTGATTGACAGTCAGAAGAGCGAATGAAATGGTAGGAGGGACATCCCAGCCTCCAAGTGGTGTCAGATTTCACATCCTGGTTCGCAAAGGCAGAAGAGACATACTCCTGTGTCCGTGAGAGTCAGGTATACCAATCAATTTAATTCCATTTATAAGCAAAGATGTCGGTCAGAACCGGTACTAGAACCACACAGGTACCCTAAACAGGAGACTTTACATGGAAGAGGTTTTAAAGCTGGATTTAAATTCATCCCTCACCTTTGGCCTGTTAGCCTGTTTACTGGTGACCTTTAGCTACAGACCTAACCTGGCAATATTAAAAGCCTGAGTGAGACGTGAGGGAGGGACTTATGGTTCCATGATGCCTACGTGACATGTGTCCAGGCTGAGCCAATCCAGATGGTCAGAGAACAGCAACACCCATTTCTCCCTTCTGCTGTCTGGGTACACTTCTGGAAAGAGGGTGGGACGGAGAGAAGGTTGGATAGAGAGATGGAGGGAGGAGGGACAGACAGGATGGGATAGAGAGATGGAGGGACAGACAGGGTGGGATAGAGAGATGGAGGGACAGACAGGGTGGATAGAGAGTGGAGGGACAGACAGGGTGGGATAGGGGGAGTGCCAGTCCTGTTCAGCTAATAGCCCTGGCTGGACGTAACCCACTGTCAACCCAGCCAACCCCCCCCCCCAGCCTGCTCCACAGTCCTCTCTCTGCCAGGGACTCCAGTCACAACCTGGATTCAAAGCTGCTCTCTCAAGGCTACAAACTTCCGTCCAACCTCTCCACAACAGATGGAATTTTGTCCCGTTTCTCCCGCTTCCTCTTTACAGGTCCCTTAAGCTCTCGCTATCCTCTACACTCCTTCCATGTGTTTGTCTGCTCCTTCCCTGCTCTCTCTATCTCCATCTCCTCCCTACCTGTGTGATGTGAAGGAGGGATAAAGGGAGTGAAGCAGGTCCTGGTGGAGGTGTAGCAAGCATCACACTACAGACTGGGCTGGGGACACTCTCCCCTCCTTCTCTCCTCTGGCTGGCGACACACAAGGACATGAGAGCCTGAGAGCCTAGAGGAGCTGGAGGCATCGGGATGATAATGTAACCACAACTCAACACTGCTACTGCTGAGCTAGCCTCGTTTCACTGCAGACGTGCTACCAATGTGGTTGGGATCCACAGTCAAATGTAAGGCTGGGCTACGCTCCAACTCCGTTCGTGCTAGTTTCTTCAACAACACAGATACTAAACATAGTGGTTGGGTCATAATGCCAGGAGAGGTTATCAGATATCCTCCATCCTAACAGAATCGAAATGTTGTTTTTCATGGCTAATATAAAAACAGGAATAAATAAGAGGTTTGAGTCAGCTGCACACGTGTCACCCTGGTACACTGGGCTAGTGTCACCTCACACCAAATTCAGACACTGGGCTAGCCGTCACCCCATATTCAGACACTGGGCTAGTCGTCACCTCCACCACATATTCAGACACTGGCTAGTCGTCACTCCATATTCAGACACTGGCTAGTCGTCACCTCCATATTCAGACACTGGGCTAGTACGTCATCACCACAATTCAGACACTGGGCTAGTCGTCACCTCCACACCCACATTCAGACACTGGCTAGTCGCACCTCCCACCATATTCCAGACCTGGGTAGTCGTCACCTCCCCACCATATTCAGACACTGGCTAGTCGTCACCACATATTCAGCCTGGGCTAGTCGTCAACTCCTAATTCAGACACTGGGCTAGTCGTCACCTCACACATATTCAGACACTGGCTAGTGTCACTCCATATT
>NW_019943039.1:107172-114910 GCF_002910315.2 Salvelinus sp. IW2-2015 | reverse complement strand
GTCGTCACCTCCATATTCAGACACTGGGCTAGTCGTCACCTCCATATTCAGACACTGGGCTAGTCGTCACTCCATATTCAGACACTGGGCTAGTCGTCACCTCCATATTCAGACACTGGCTAGTCGTCACCTCCATATTCAGACACTGGGGCTAGTCGTCACCTCCATATTCAGACACTGGGCTAGTCGTCACCTCCATATTCAGACACTGGGCTAGTCGTCACCTCCATATTCAGACACTGGGCTAGTCATCACCTCTACCACCATATTCAGACAATGGGCTAGTCGTCACCTCCATATTCAGACACTGGGCTAGTCATCACCATCCATATTCAGACACTGGGCTAGTCGTCACCTCCATATTCAGACCACTGGGCTAGTCATCACCTCTACCACCATATTCAGACAATGGCTAGTCGTCACTCCATATTCAGACACTGGGCTAGTCATCACGTCCACCACCATATTCAGACACTGGGCTAGGTCGTCACCTCCACCACCATATTCAGACACTGGGCAGTCGTCACCTCCACCACCATATTCAGACACTGGGTAGTCGTCACCTCACCACCATATTCAGACACCGGCTAGTCGTCACCTCCACCACCATATTCAGACACTGGGCTAGTCTCACCTCCACCACCATATTCAGACACTGGGCTAGTCGTCACCTCCCCACCATATTCAGACACTGGGCTAGTCATCACCTCCATATTCAGACACTGGGCTAGTCGTCACCTCCATATTCAGACACTGGGCTAGTCATCACCTCTACCACCATATTCAGACAATGGGCTAGTCGTCACCTCCATATTCAGACACTGGCTAGTCATCACCTCCACACCATATTCAGACACCGGGCTAGTCGTCACCTCCACCACCATATCAGACACTGGGCTAGTCATCACCTCCCCCACCCTATATTCAGACACTGGGCTAGTCGTCACCTCCACCACCATATTCAGACACCGGGCTAGTCGTCACCTCCACCACCATATCAGACACTGGGCTAGTCATCACCTCCCCCACCATATTCAACACTGGTAGTCGTCACCTCCACCACCATAATTCAGACACTGGGCTAGTCGTCACCTCCACCACCATATTCAGACACTGGCTAGTCGTCACCTCCCCCACCCATATTCAGACACTGGGCTAGTCGTCACCTCCACCACCATATTCAGACACTGGGCTAGTCGTCACCTCTACTACCATATTCAGACACTGGGCTAGTCGTCACCTCTACCACCATATTCAGACACTGGGCAGTCGTCACCTCTACTACCATATTCAGACACTGGGCTAGTCATCACCTCCCCCACCATATTCAGACACTGGGCTAGTCGTCACCTCCCCACCTATATTCAGACACTGGCTAGTCGTCACCTCCACCACCATATTCAGACACTGGGCTAGTCGTCACCTCTACCACCATATTCAGACACTGGGCTAGTCGTCACCTCCCCCACCATATTCAGACACTGGGCTAGTCATCACCTCCATATTCAGACACTGGCTAGTCGTCACCTCCAGTATTCCAGACACTGCTAGTCATCACCTCTACCACCATATTCAGACAATGGCTAGTCGGGCACCTCCATATTCAGACACTGTGGCTATCATCACCTCCACACCATATTCAGACACCGGGCTAGTCGTCACCTCCACCACCATATTCAACACTGGGCTAGTCATCACCTCCCCCACCCTATTCAGACACTGGGCTAGTCGTCACCTCCACCACCATATTCAGACACCGGGCTGAGTCGTCACCTCCACCACATATTCAGGACACTGGGCTAGTCATCACTCCCCCACCATATTCAGACACTGGGCTAGTCGTCACCTCCACCACCATATTCAGACACTGGGCTAGTCGTCACCTCCACCACCATATTCAGACACTGGGTAGTCGTCACCTCCCCACCCTATATTCAGACACTGGGCTAGTCGTCACCTCCACCACCATATTCAGACACTGGGCTAGGTTCACCTCTACTACCATATTCAGACACTGGGCTAGTCGTCACCTCCCACCATATTCAGACACTGGGCTAGTCGTCACCTCATCTACCATATTCAGACACTGGGCTAAGTCATCACCTCCCCCACCATATTCAGACACTGGGCTAGTCGTCACCTCCCCACCCTATATTCAGACACTGGGCTAGTCGTCACCTCCACCACCATATTCAGACCACTGGCTAGTCGTCACCTCTACCACCATATTCAGACACTGGGCTAGTCGTCACCTCCCCACCATATTCAGACACTGGGCTAGTCATCACCTCCATATTCAACACTGGGCTAGTCGTCACCTCCATATTCAGACACTGGCTAGTCATCCACCTCTACACCATATTCAGACAATGGGCTAGTCGTCACCTCCATATTTCAGACACTGTGGCTAGTCATCACCTCCCACCACCATATTCAGACACCGGGCTAGTCGTCACCTCCACCCCATATTCAGACACTGGCTAGTCATCACCTCCCCCACCCTATATTCAGACACTGGCTAGTCGTCACCTCCACCACCATATTAGACACCGGGCTAGTCGTCACCTCCACCACCATATTCAGACACTGGGCTAGTCATCACCTCCCCCACCATATTCAGACACTGGCTAGTCGTCACCTCCACCACCAGATCAGACACTGGGCTAGTCGTCACCATCCACCACCATATTCAGACACTGGGCTAGTCGTCACCTCCCCCCACCCATATTCAGACACTGGGCAGTCGTCACCTCCACCACCATATTCAGACACTGGGCTAGTCGTCACCTCTACTCCATATTCAGACACTGCTAGTCGTCACCTACCACCATATTCAGACACTGGGCAGTCGTCACCTCTACTACCATATTCAGACACTGGGCTAGTCATCACCTCCCCACCATATTCAGACACTGGGCTAGTCGTCACCTCCCCACCCTATATCAGACACTGGCTAGTCGTCACCTCCACCACCATATTCAGACACTGGGCTAGTCGTCACCTCTACCACCAATATTCAGACACTGGGCTAGTCGTCACCTCCACCACCATATTCAGACACTGGGCTAGTCGTCACCTCTACCACCATATTCAGACACTGGGCTAGTCGTCACCTTACCACCATATTCAACACTGGGCTAGTCATCACCTCCCCCACCATATTCAGACACTGGGCTAGTCATCACCTCCCCCACCATATTCAGACACTGGGCTAGTCGTCACCTCCACCACCATATTAACACTGGCTAGTCGTCACCTCCACCACCATATTCAAACACTGGGCTAGTCGTCACCCTCCCCCACCATATTCAGACACCCGGCTGAGTCGTCACCTCCACCACCCATATTCAGACACTGGCTAGGCGTCACACTCCCCCACCATATTCAGACACTGGGGCTGAGCGTCACCTCCCCCCCAATCAGACACGGCTAGTCAGTCAAACACCAGGCGGTTGTAGAGAGCAGAGTGGGTGGCACCCCCAGGCAGTAACAGTCAGTCAAACACCAGGCGGTGTAGAGAGCAGAGTGGTGGCACCCCCAGGCAGTAACAGTCAGTCAAATACCAGGCGTGTGTAAGAGCAGAGTGGTGGCACCCCAGGCGAGTAACAGTCAGTCAAACACCAGGCGGCAGTAGAGACAGAGTGGTGGCACCCCCAGGCAGTAACAGTCAGTCAAATACCAGGCGGTTGTAGAGAGCAGAGCGGGTGGCACCCCCAGGCAGTAACAGTCAGTCAAAACACCAAGCGGCGTAGAGAAGCAGAGTGGGTGCACCCACCAGGCAGTAACAGTCAGTCAAATACCAGGCGGTGTAGAGAGCAGAGCGGGTGGCACCCCCAGGCAGTAACAGTCAGTCAAATACCAGGCGGTGTAGAGAGCAGAGTGGGTGGCACCCCCAGGCAGTAACAGTCAGTCAAATACCAGGCTGTGTAGAGAGATAGTATGACAGACAGGCGGGCGGAAAAGCCCAAGTCAATTTCCTCCTCACTGATCTAACCTTGCTGGTGCTTGCCTGCCCGGACACAAGGTTAAGGACCAATCACTTGGGCGTGGACTGAATTAGTTATTGGCTGACCTTCTTTCTGCCTCCCCCTGCTGCTGCAGGTGACCATGGGGGACATGGGTGACCATGGGTGACCATGGGTGACATGGTGTAGCAGCCATAACACACAGTCACACAACCACTTTCCTAGTGTGAGAAATATCTACATATTTATGAGTGTAGAATGAATTCTGACTAGAATTCCTCAGCTATATCTAAACATTCTCCTGTTTATATATCTACACAACATTATTGGTGGGTTTGGGTGAAATTAAATCCCTTGGGCCTTTCCACGGTAAAGACTAGAATGAGACAGCGCCAAGCCCCATCTTAAAAGAAGATCTTTTAATACCACTTCTTAAAATCTACATCAGAAAATATATACATGTTGTGTTTTAATCACTACACATGCATGTTGTTTTTACGGCAGGGCTAGTGTAGCAGGGTAGGAGACGTGAGAGCGGCGCTTCATTTGCATGTATTAGCATGCCATTAGCATGCAGAACAATAGGTCTGGGAGAGGAACCGCTGCCTGCCGTTAGGATCCTTCAGGGGGACGCGGATCAGAAGTGGTAGGGTTGAAGCTGGACGATGTTAAGCATTTGATCAAAGGCTGACTCATCAGCCTAACCTGAAGGAGGTCTGACGCTAACTGCGGAAGGGAAGGCTGGATGGGTCTAAGGCTGGTTGGAGGAAGAGAGTGGAGGGCTGGAGCTAACTGCAGAAGGGAGGGCTTGGACGGAGGTAGGCTGCGTCTTGGACGGAGGTAGGCTGGGCTTGGACGGAGGTAGGCTGGGCTTGGACGGAGGTAGGCTGGGCTTGGACGGAGGTAGGCTGGGCTTGGACGGAGGAAGGCTGGGCTTGGACGGAGGAAGGCTGGGCTTGGACGGAGGAAGGCTGGGCTTGGACGGAGGAAGGCAGTCTAAGTGGACTTATACTCCTTTCGGTGTCCTCTGTTTTCGTGCAATTTAATCTCACGCAGCTTCATGTTCAGTGTTTATGCTGTTTAGCTAAGGACAATGCCTTGGTTTGTGGAGTAAACCCTGTCTTCAAGGCTGGTGCTTACAGGGTGACTGCAGTGTTAGGCAAGATCTGACTGGAGAAACTCCTTTAAAGAGTTGGGAGTTGAGAGACAGACAGGCAGGCAGAGAGCTTTGCTCTGTCATTATCTCCAGACACAATGTCTCCTGACTGATTCACTTTAAAATACAAAGAGGAAGACCCACACACACACCTCTATACTTGCAGGCAAAAGACCACACACACACACCCCTCCCGACACACACGTTTTACTGAGCAGATGGCCGGCCAGGGCACTCAGGTGATGTGCCATAGAGCCTACGGTCTTGTCTGTGTGTCACATTTACTAAAAGACAGCTGCTGGCCTCCCCAGTCCAGACAGAGACCATCTTACTAATATGACCCGTTTCAGGGAACTAGGCTTATGTCGCCCGTCACTCCTTCACAGGAGAGCCATTTCAACATTTTACTTTTTATAAAAATACTTTTGGGGGGGAAGAAATGCCTTGTGGAAAATGTGAACTTCCACGTGCCTTAATAACAAACTTGTATAACATCTGTAAATAAGAATAAAATTGTTGAAATAACGAGGTCAGTTGGTTTTTAGCCACGGAAACCTACAGGAACCTTCCCGTTAGCCATGATTGGCAGAGATAATGGAGTGGGCTGGAGATTCCCGAGAGAGGAGTTCAGATTGGCCAGCCATGCAGCATGCTTCTTTTAAATAACATGATCTGCTAAGTAGGTGTGGATAATCCTATCTACCGCAGCTTTAAAAAATAAATAGATAATGAAGAACTTGCGCTACTGCAGTTAATAGCGCTATCGACAAAGCTCAGTGGGAAAACGTTGTGATGGACTACTTCCTGCAGTAGATTGTGCCATACCGACTCTCTCTGACAATGAATCAGACAATCCCTGATTTAGGTTAAAAAAACAAACATTTTAATTGAACCAGAGATTGTAGTCTTCTGATGACAACGGTGGGGAAGAAACATTGTCGTTGACACGGAACAAGTCGACCCAGTTTTCAAATCAGCGGAATGCCCGGTGGAAGCAGAGAGATTATTGCCACATGCGGAGAGATTCCAAAAAGAGAACACTGAAAGAAGGCTGTTGTATAAAACACCCGTCTCCGGATTACATCTTCAAACTAAGGGCAACCGTGGCAACCATGACAGAGCGGGAGAAACATTCATCCACGTATACGGTTAAGAGTCTAGCTACATTTTCAGATATTATACATTTAAAAGCCCACTGTTAGCTAGCTCGCTAACGTTACGTATATGATCTGTGTATAGCTAACTTTAGCTGGCTCGCTAGCTAACGTTACCTATATGATCTGTGTATAGCTAACTTTAGCTGGCTCGCTAGCTAACGTTACGTATATGATCTGTGTATAGCTAACATTTGCTCTATAACGTCTGTGTATAGCTAACGTTAGCTCTAGAAAAGAGGCCCCCGAGTTTAACAACAGAGTTGAATTCAATTTTTCCCTGTCAGATTTCTTTATTTTATGTTTGAGTTCCTAGTTGTTTTGAACGCAGCATTAGAGTTGGGATTATGGTTCATTGTTTAGCTAGCTAAAGACCACTATGCAAGTAACCATTTCACTGTACCGTTTACATATTCTGTATCCTGTGCATCTGACGAATAAACGTACGATTTTATTTGATATAGTGTGTTTACCAGAGAAGGTAATATGAAGAACAACATGATCTGCATCAAAGTCAGATTAGGATCCAGGCAGAGGACTAGATAAAGGGTATTTTAACTACTACCCCCTCCACACCCACCCCTCTGCCCCCCTCCCCCCTCCACACCCACCCCTCTGCCCCGTCCCCCCTCCACAAAAGAGAGAGATATAAACAACAGCAGCACGGAGCCGTTAAAGCCTGGCATAGAGGAGAGATGAAGGAGAGAGGAGATGAAATATGAAAACTTACACTGGCCCATAAATGCCTGGGTTGAGGTAGGACGTGTACACCTGCGACGATAAGTCAGAGGACACCACACACCACCGCACAATACACGCCACTACGAACGCATACACGCCACTACACGCGCGCTACAGACGCACAATACACGCCGCTACCAGACTCGACAAGCGCGCAGCGTACCTACGCACAATGCACGCCGGCTACCGCCAATTACACTGCCAAGCTACGCCTGCTACAATACACGCCAACTACTCTCGGCACAATTACACGAACCTACACGCACAAATACACGCCACTACCCGCAAATACATCGCCACAATAGCAGCGCCACTACCGGCACAATACTAACGCACAATCGTACAATAACACGCCACTACCTGTACACTACAACGCACAATACGAGACGCGCACTGACACACTCACTTGTACAAAAACTGGTCACTATTACTGTTTTGAAATGTATCTTATTATCGATTAGTATCTATTTTTATCCCTGCCTACTGGTCACTATTATGTTGTTTACATGTAGTAATATTACCATTTAGTATTATTTATCCTGCTAAACTGGTCACTATTACTCAGTTACACTCCGAGTAGTTCTAGTCAGGAGGAATGGGCCAAAGATTGAACGCTGCTCATTTAACTTATTGTGGGAAGGCTAACTAGATAAACATTTCACCTCAAAGTTTAAATAATTTAAAAGCAATGCTACCAATAACCCATTGAGTGGGGTAATGTA
>NW_019943039.1:100541-106944 GCF_002910315.2 Salvelinus sp. IW2-2015 | reverse complement strand
AACTTCTGACCCACTGGGAATGTGATGAAAGAAATAAAAACTGAACTAAATCATTCTCTCTACTATTATTCTGACATTTCACATTCTTAAAATAAAAAGGTGATCCTAACTGACCTAAGACAGGGAATTTTTACTAGGATTAAATGTCAGAAATTGTGGAAAAACTGAGTTTAAATGTATTTGGCTAAGGTGTATGTAAACTTCCGACTTCCAACTGTACATACGAGCCTCTGAACTCATGGACGACTCGCGTTAGCTCCCAGACCTAACGCCGTCGCTTTAGCACGGAGAAGAAAACGCCGTCAGGCACATAAAAAAATCGCCATTCCTTTAAGTTTTTATAAATATGGCTTTTCTGGTCAAGTCCCAATGCTCTTGAATGAATTTCCTCGTTTTCATTCCTTAAGGCTTAGATGAACCGCAGACGCCTCGAAGGTCAGCTCCAAAAACACTTTGTAGAGAAACCGTGCAACTAAACAGGAAGACGTGATAGAAAACACAATAGAATGATTGTAGTTCAGTTGGACATCAGAACGGTCCACATTACTGATGCATAACAAGAGGGCTAATGAGGTCACGCCGTGCTTCCACACCGACTAACATATTTCTCACCAACGTAGCCCCCTCATTTGGCCAATGAATGGATGTATTAATACACCCATTACCAAGGCAACGGAGGGAATATTTAAAGAGAGGGTGTCTGTGAAAGATGTGTACTCTGTAGGCCTTCTCTCTGGGTGATGTGGGTCTACTCTGTGGGCCGTCTCTCTGGGTGATGTGGGTCTACTCTCTGGGTGATGTGGGTCAACTCTGTGGGACTACTCTCTGGGTGATGTGGGTCTACTCTCTGGGTGATGTGGGTCTACTCTCTGGGTGATGTGGGTCTACTCTGTGGGCCTTCTCTCTGGGTGATGTGGGTCTACTCTGTGGGTGGTAGGGCAGTGGTTGAGGTTGTGAACAGTATTAAACTGGAGTGCTCTTCATTTCCTTCCAACACAGCTCAGAAAAGGGTAGTGTCCCAAATGGCACCCTATTCCCTATGAAGTGCACTACTTTTGACCAGAGCCCTACGGTTAGCGCAATATACAAGTAATAGGATCCGATTTGAGAAACAGGACAGTATAGATAATACAAACATGGAGAGCAGAGGGGCCATGACATCTACAGCATTTACGATATATTGTTAAAGAAATCATAATATCATGAATGCAGTCACTAGCCAGGCTGGAAGCATTACAGAACTCTAATATAATAAAGGTAACCAGGCTAGTGATGGTTACTCCTCTAACATGACTTACTTCTCCAAAAATGCAAACCCAACTACAGTTGCGGGCATGTCCAAAAAATGGCCAACCAAACTAGTCCTGGCCATTTCCCACAAATGAACCCAAATAGTCCGGGCATTTCCAAAATGCAACCCAAACCTTAAGTGGCCGGGCATTCCAAAAATCGGCACCCAACTAAGTCGCCGGTGCATCCCAAAATGCGAACCCACTAGTTGCCGGGCATCTTTTCAAATGGCAAACCACATGTGCCGACCGCATCCAATGAACAAACTTTGCGGCATTCCTAAAATGCAACCCAAACTAGTTTTTTGGGGCCGGCCAATTCCAAAAATGGAACCCAACTAGTGCCGGCATTTCCAAAAATGCAACCCAACTATGCCGGGCATTCCAAAATGGAAACCCAACTAGTGCCGGCATTCCAACCAAATGGAACCCAACTGAGTGCCGGGCATTCCTAAAATGCAACCCAACTAGTGCCAGGCATTCCCAAAATGGACCAACTAGTGCCGCATTCCAAAATGAACCAACTAGTGCCGGGGCATTCCAAATGGAACCAACGATGCCGCATTCTCAAAATGAACCCCCAACTAGTGCCGGCATTCCAAAATGGCAACCAACTATGGCCGCATTCCAAAATGGAACCCAACTAGTGCCGGCATTCCAAAATGGGAACCCAACTAGCTGCCGAGCATTCCCAACAAATGAAACCCAACTAGTGCCCGGCATTCCAAAAAATGAGAACCCAAACTAGTTGCCGGCATTCCCAAAATGAACCCAACTAAGTGCCGGCATTTCCAAAATGGAACCCAACTAGTGTTCCGGCATTCCAAAAATGCAACCCAACTAGTGCCGGCATTCCAAAAAATGGAACCCAACTAGTGCCGGCATTCCAAAATGCAACCCCAACTAGTGCCGGCATTCCAAAAATGGGAACCCAAACTATGCCGGCCCAAAATGGCAACCCAAACTAGTGCCGCATTCCAAAATGAACCCCAACTAATGCACTGGCCATTTCCAAAATGGAACCCAACTAGTGCCGGCATTCCAAATGCAACCCAACTAGTGGCCGGACATTTCCCAAAAATGCCCACAACTAGTGCCGGCATTCCAAAAATGGAGAACCCACTAGTCTGCTGGCATTCCAAAAATGCAATCCCACACTAGTGCCGGCATCCTAAATGCAAACACGCCCAAAATGAACCCAACTAGTGCCGGCATTCCAAAATGGAACCCAACTAGTGCCGGCATTCCAAAATGCAACCCAACTAGTGCCGGCATTCCAAAATGGAACCCTCTCTCAGACACACACACACTTTGGAAACTATGTAATACATTTACATAAGTATTCAGACTCTTTGCTCAGAACTTCATTGAAGCACCTTTGGCAATGATTACAGCTTCAAGTCTTCTTGGGTATGACGCTACAAGCTTGGCACACCTGTATTTGGGGAGTTACTCCCATTCTTCTCTGTAGATCCTCTCAAGCTCTGTCAGGTTGGATAGGGAGCGTCACTGCACAGCTATTTTCAGGTATCCTCCGAGATGTTCGATGGAGGTCAAGTCTGGGCTCTGGCTGGGCCACTCAAGGACATTCAGAGACTTGTCCCGAAGCCACTTCTGCGTTGTCTTGGCTGTGTGCTTACAGTAGGGTCGCTGTCCCATTGGAAGGTGATCCTTCACTCCAGTCTGAGGTCCTGAGCGCTCTGGAACAGGTTTTCATCAAGTATGTCTGTACGTTGCTCCGTTCATCTTTCCCTTGATCCTGACTAGTCTCCCAGTCCCTGCCGCTGAAAAACATCCCCACAGCATGATGCTGCCACCACCACGCTTCARCGTAGGGATGGTGCCAGGTTTCCTCCAGACGTGACGTTTGGCATTCAAGCCAAAGAGTTCAATCTTGATTTCATCAGACAGGAMAATCTTATTTCTCATGGTCAGAGTCCTTTAGGTGACTTTTGGCAAACTCCAATCGACCTGTCATGTGCCTTTTACTGAGGAGTGGCATCCGTCTGGCCACTCTACCATAAAGGCCTGATTGGTGGAGTGCTGCAGAGATGGTTACCACAGGTGGACTCCAATCAAGTTYTAGAAACATCTCAAGAATGATCAATGGAAACAGGATGCAGCTGAGCTCAATTGAGTCTCATAGCAAAGGATCTGAATACTTCTGTCAAAAATATATTTTTCTTTTGGCAAAAAAATCTAAAAACCTCAAAGAAATTGTCATTATGGGGTATTGTGTTTAGATTGATGAGGAACAACAATTATTTAATCAATTTTAAAACAAGGCTGTAACGTAACAAAATGTGGAAAATGGGAAGGGTCTGAATACTTTCCGAATACACTGTATAGTGGATAGTGTACTACTTTTGACCATTTGGGACCACCAATGTCAACAGTGATTTGTCGTAGCATTCACGCTGCGCCAAACTAAATACACAATTCATGAGCTAATCCAGTTGAATTGGCTAGACGGCCTAGTCACTAGCTAATATTCTGATTGAATAACTCTGGTTTATGAGCCTCTGTTATGGGTTCCATGTTAAACAGATTGGACCTAAACCAGTAACCTGGACATTCGAGTGGCTACTACACCGTAACACAGAAACATTGAGCCCAGATATACACTACTGTTTTAACTTAAGCATGCTTCCCTTCCTGGAAATGTATGGGAGTTTACATAGTGAGTCAAGGCAGTAAAACGAAGGATATTGAAAAGACCTGCCTGTAAATGTTATGGATACTTATACTGGGTTCACAGTGGAGTGGGAGCCAGCGAGGTAAGAGGAGCTCATTAAATATCAGAACATCATCAGTGTCTGTCTGAATGGAAGTCCAGACTATCACAGTCAGTCCTGATTCACTCCCTATCCCTTCCCCTTGGCCTTACATGATGTCAAGATCTGGCCTGGCAGCTAGTATGTGAGGGGGGAGTCTCGATAACCATGTCTGTCTGAATGGAAAGTCCAGAGGATTTGTGAGGGGGTCAAGGGAGTCTTGGCCTGAACAAGGTGCATTACTCACTGAGACGGCCTGTAGAGGGGGTGGAGGAAGAGAGAGGAGTGTGTGGACTCACCCTGGCGCTCTGGCCCGCGATAAGCTGGTCATCTTCTGTCTGAACACTGGTCCTGCTGCGAACATCAAAGTCCTCCGTCTCAAAGTCAGAGTCATCCAGCTCTTCAGGAGTCTACATGAGAGGAGAGAGAGAGAGGCAGGAGAGGGGAGAGAGAGAGGCAGGAGAGAAGAGGAGAGAGGAAGGAAAGAGGGCGGAGGGAAGAGGAAATGAACAGGGAGATGTGGAATGAGGAGGAAAAGGGAGGAAAAGGGAGAGAGAAAACCAAATTAGAAAGAAGTGTGTGTGGTAAAGAGCTGTTAGAGCAGCATGATGTATGACAAATGCCCCGGTGCTGCCAGCCACAGCAACAGAGGAACGTCTTCTTCCTCTCTTCCACAGCAGCCTGCCACGCTAAATTAATTAGTAAATGAAGTGTAATGTCCTGTCCTTTGCATTTTCAGAGGGAAAATGAAGCTAGGCGCTAGTATGAAACATATCAGGAGTAATACTGCTTCAATCAGACCGTCACCCGGCATCATTAGAGGTGGTGGTGGGAGAGAGGTAGAGGTTGCTAGTGAAAAACACTGCAGACAACAGCCTGCGTGGTGGCATATCCTGGATGTGTGGCTCGGTGGGTGAGATTTGGTAAGAGGGTGGAACTAGCAAGGTCAAGGGTTCAATTCCCTCAGGGATCACATTTTGTATTTGTATTTATTATGGATCCCCATTAGTTCCTGGCAAAGACAGCASCTACTCTTCCTGTGGTCCGGCAGAAATAAGGCAGTTATACAATAAATAAAAAAATTACAACACATTCATTACAGAATTCACAACACACTAAGGGTGTGTATAGTGCGTATGTTGTGTGTGTGTGTGTGTGTGTGTGTGTGTGTGTGTGTGTGTCTGCGCCTATGTCTGTTAAATGGACATAGTGTCTTCACACAGAGGAATCATTTACGTGCAAGAGTAGAGTGTCAATTCACAAACAGTTGTATTGGTTGTTTGCTATGTAGCCCGTGTTAATTATTGTGTTCCTGTTGACTCACCTTATGTCCTACGGGAGCCACCGTACCTGCCTGCTCTAAACCGTTAACTCACGAACGTGAGGACAGTTGTAGCTAGTACACCCGAGCAGTTTATAAAGAATTTAGCTAGTCTAGTCGGTTCTACAAAACACTATTCTCTCTTGAAATGGGAGTTTGTGTAGTTTTCCCAGTCGTAGCCTGTCTAGGCTTTATGCCTGTGATGATYATGAACACAGGTAGGAACAATGTTTTCCCAGTCGTAGCCTGTCTAGGCTTTATGCCTGTGATGATAATGAACACAGGTAAGAACAATGTTTTCACAAATATATCCTATATGAGTGATAAACCTTAGCTTCCAGCCCAATACATGTTCTACTCCATCTTTAGTCCACTTGGCATAAGGAAGTTCCTACTTCCTCTTCTACAAACGACCCACGCAATTCATCGTCATATTTCCCCAGCTCCGCAGTTGACACACTGTCCGTTTTCTCTCATTGATTCCTGGGCATTCCATTTCCATCGTGTTCACATGAAAAAAAACATGTTTCTTTTGATTCGGGCTTTAAGTGGCTTGGGTAAAAGCTGCGGCTAAGTGGCATAATTACAATATTGATTGCAATCCTCCAACCCTTTTTCCTTGTCCACAGCCCTGGCCTGAACACTAGTCATGTAACAGACATCTCTCTCTTCCTGAATGCCAAACATGTAACAGACATCTCTCCCTTCCTGAATGCCAAACATGTAACAGACATCTCTCCCTTCCTGAATGCCAAACATGTAAATCAAGGTCTCACCTCACACCCACTCACCATGGGAATTCAAGGTCTCGACTGACCCACTCACCAGAATATCAAGGTCTCACCTCGACCCACTCACCATGGGAATATCAAGTCTCACCCTCGACCCACCATCCCACTCACCATGAATATCAAGTCTCACCTCGGACGCCACCACTCACCATAATATCAAGGTCTCACCTCGACCCACTCACCAGGATATTCAAGTCTCACCTCGACCCACCTCCCACTCACCATGAA
>NW_019943039.1:89630-100516 GCF_002910315.2 Salvelinus sp. IW2-2015 | reverse complement strand
CGTCACACAGACACTCTCTCCTTGTGTCTACAAGTATGCCGCGCTAGAAATTAAGTATATAGCAAGGCCTTACTTAAGGCGAGAAAAACTGACAGACAAGAAAATCCATTTGGTGTTGTGATAAGGAAGGAAAGAGAGAGGAATGAGAGGAGAAGGACAAGAACGGAATTGATAAGGTCATTTCTCTCTCCCGTGCTGTCACTCACTGTCTACACACATCCCCTTATCAGTCCTCGCTCCTATATCTTCCATAGGTATGACAATCAGATCCCTGGTCTAAAAAATATCACAAGGTCTCACACCTCGACCCACCATCCCACTCACATGGCAACTATCAACGGTCACTCACCTTCAACCCTCACCTGATCCCACTGACCATGGGAACTATCAAGGTCTCCACCTCCGGACCCCACTTCACCATGGGAATATCAAGTCTCACCTCGACCCACTCTCCCACTCACCTGGAATATCAAGGGCTCCCGTCGACCCACTCACCTGGCAATATAACAGGTCTCACCTCGAGCCACCTCACCATGAAATCTCAACGGTCTCACCTCGAGCCCACATATCCGACTGGCACCATGGAATATCAAGGTCTTCACCTACGACCCACCATCCCACTGGACCATGGATTATCAAGTCCTTCACCTCGACCCACTCACCATGGAATATCAAGGTCACTCACCTTCGACCCCACTCACCATGAATATCAGTCTCACCTCGGGACCCACCACCACTGGAATGAATATTCAAGTCTCACCTCCGAACCACATCCCTACCATGAGGTATTCAATGGTCTCTCGGACCACTCAACCCACTCTCCAGAAATACTTCAAGGTTCTCACCTCGAACCCACTCACCATGGAATATCAAGTGGCTCACCTCGACGCCACCTCCACACCATGGAATGATCAAGGTCTCACCGCGACCCCCCACCCCACTCACATAACTATCAAGTCTCACCTCGACCGCCACCCACTCACCAGAATATTCAAGCGGGTCACCTCGACCCAACCATCCCACTCACCATGAGAGACAGGTCTACAACCATCCCCACTCACAGGAATATCAAGGTCTCACCTCGACCCACTCGCCACGGAATATCAAGGTCTACCTCGACCACTCGCCACGGAATATCAAGGCTCACCTCGAACCCACCATCCCAACCGGAATATTCAAGGTCTCACCTGCACACACTCACCATGCAATCCCAAGTTACCTCGACACCCTCACCGATGGAACACTACCATAATATCAATCCCACCCTCCCCACCAACCATCGGATTATCACGGCCACCGTCCCACCCTCCCAACACCACCTGGAATACCACACCAGATCTCGCTTCACCCACCATCCACTCACATGGGAATACCAAAGTCTCACCTCGACCACCCCACACTCAATGAATTATATAGAGATCGTTCACTAGATGAGTGAGCTCCATCTCGATTGAGAGAGAGGGTGAGACGTATGACATGATGGCCTAGTTAAGAAGTCCAAACCCTATCTTGTAATTACATGAACCACACGTTTCCCTACACCCAACCTAGCCACCCACGTTAGAACATGACAGTGATGGCAAAACCAATGATAAGCTTCATTTCTTTTTTTGACAGTATATAACCACCTCCTGACAGTGGACCAGTGATACCTGCTACACTGAACATACAAGGAGATTGAGAGTCTTTACCCTGGGCTACAGAGAGAGAGACCAGCAGCTTCTGTAAATGTCCAGGTAACCCTGACTGATCCTCCTCTCCTTCTGCCTACATGTACAGCGCTTCCCTCTGAGCCCGTCAGTCACTGGCATGTTCCTCATCCTACCTCTTACAGTCCATGACATATTATACCCAGGGTGTGGTCAGGATGGGGCCCTCCTCCAGGCAGGGGACATGGCCGCGGGCTACGAACGCAACGGACTGGAGCTGCCTGGGATTAGCTCCACTTACATAGGCCCCAGACATCTCACTGCTAAACATTGAGAGCCACTGCCCGGGCGTGTCGTGTGTGCCTGTGTGTATGTGACTGGTTGTGAATGACCTTGGAATGTTTGTTTCAGAGAGTGACAGATTTCAGTCTATGATTGGTTCTTTCATTTCTGTACGGACGGGAATATCAAGGTCTCACCTCGACCCACTCGCCACGGAATATCAAGGTCTCACCTCGACCCACCATCCCACTCACCATGGAATATCAAGGTCTCACCTCGACCCACTCACCATGGAATATCAAGGTCTCACCTCGACCCGCCATCCCACTCACCATGGAATATCAACGTCCCACCTCCCCACACACCATGGAATATCAAGGTCTCATCTCGTCCCACCTCCCCACACACCATGGAATATCAAGGTCTCGCCTCGACCCCACCATCCCACTCACCATGGAATACCAAAGTCTCACCTCGACCCCACCTCCCCACTCACCATGGAATATATAGAGATGTCCGTTCACTAGATGAGTGAGTCCATCCATCTGTGGATGTAGGAGGGTGAGACGTATGACATGCATGGCCTAGTTAAAAGTCTAAACCTCATCTTGTAAGTATTTACATGAAATGTCTTCCTCCACACTAGTGGGACCGGTAAAACAGACTAGACCACCCACGTTAATTGACAGTGATGGTCAACCAATGATAGCCTTCATTTCTTTTTTTTGACAGTTAAATCCACCTCCTGACAGTGGACCAGTAGATGACCTGCTACACTGAAATACAAGGAGATGTGAGATCTTTACCCTGGGCTACAGAGAGAGAGACAGCAGCTTCTGTAAATGTCCAGGTAACCCTGACTGATCCTCTCTCTCCTTCTGCCTACTGTAACAGCTCCCTCTGAGCCCGTCAGTCACTGGCATGTTCCTCATCCTACCTCTCTACCAGTCCAGTGACATATTATACCCAGCGGGTGGTCAGGATGGGGGCCTGTCGTCCTGTCAGACACCCCAGGCAGGGGACATTGGCCGCGGGCTACGAACGACACGGACTGGAGCTGCCTGGGATTAGCTCCACTTACATAGGCCCCAGACATCTCACTGCTAACATTGAGGAGCCACTGCCTGGGCGTGTGTGTGTGTGTGTGTATGTGTGTGTGTGAGAATGACCCTTGGAACTGTTGTTTCAGAGAGTGACAGAGTTCAGTCTGATTTGGTCTTTCATGTTCTGTGGGACTGTGCGAGTCAGACATGAAACCTTTTTTCCTATATATATACACATCTCCTGTAACAGTGTGTTAAGACCAATCTAAACCAACAGTCCAGGTCAGAGTGTAGCAGAGTACGTGCGGTCGTAAGGGTTTTTTCCAGATCGAAAAGAGCCTTAGGTGGTGGGGCGTGGGTGGCAGTTGGCCCCATCTCGGCGGGGTAGATTTAAAAATAAAATAAAAACATTTTTAAGCCAATATCCTGCAATTGTCCTCCACATTTCTCCATGGCTAATGCTGTGTTAATTTACTCAAACAAAAACTAATATAGCTAAATTCATTGTTTTGGTAATTTTGAATTCTCCCAATTATTAACAAAAAAATTAAAATAGGTACCAAATTAAATTGTTTTATTTTTATTAATGCTTGGGAGAATAAATTGTATTTATTCACTGTTTGAACTTATGCGGCCCAAAAGGTGGATGGCCCTAGGCTTTCAATTGCAGAGGAAACCCTGGTTTGTGTGTGTGTCTGTGTGCATCGTCTGTGTGTGTTTCTGCTCCAGTCAAATCCCAGAGGACCCTGTGATGAGGACTAAACCTCTGATCAGAGCCGTCTACAACACCAGAGGACCCTGTGATGAGGACTAAACCTCTGATCAGAGCCGTCCTACAACACCAACGACCCTTGCGTGAGACTAAACTCCTGATCAGAGCGTCTTACAACACCAGAGACCCTGATGATTGAGTACTGAAACCTCTGATCAGACCGTCTAAACACCAGAGGAACCCTGTGACGAGGACTGAAAACTTCTGGATCAGAGCCGTCTACAACACCAGAGGACCCTGTGTGAACCTCCGTTCATGGTAAAGAGATCAGTAGACCACCAGTGTTCTTCTACTAGATGCAAGGCGGGGTGTTCGATGGGTCCACTGAACCAGACAGTAGACTCACAAGTAACGAGGCTTCTCATCGATCCTAGGACTAAACACACACCAGGTACAATCCCCCAGTTAGGGACGTTATTAAGTAACAAACACGTTTYGCATCTCCAGGCCTTCAAGCTGCTGAAGAGTCTCTGGAACATCTATATTAAAAAGGCAATAGATCAATTCAATACACACCATCACAATAAATACCTGATAGACTGTAGACTTGTTCATTTATCAGACTAGATACTGGCTGTTATCTGGCTATGATATAGACTTGTTCATTTATCAGACTAGATACTGTATGTTATCTGGCTATGATATAGACTTGTTCATTTATCAGACTAGATACTGTATGTTATCTGGCTATGATATAGACTGTAGGCTTGTTCATTTATCAGACTAGATACTGTATGTTATCTGGCTATGATGTAGACTTGTTCATTTATCAGACTAGATACTGTATGTTATCTGGCTATGATATAGACTGTAGACTTGTTCATTTATCAGACTAGATACTGTATGTTATCTGGCTATTCTCCATGATATAGACTGTATGGTTGTTAAGGTACGACCAGTGAATGTACTGAGTGCATAAGAGATGACAGTTACTCAACGGTGACGAGGAATCTTAATAACGGTCATGACCAATGACTGTCGGTGTGGCGGTAATATGGTCACCGTACCAGCCCTAGCCAGCACCGCGGGCCCCTGTGTTAACGGCTTAATCAATCAGGATAACAAGATTGGATCTCCAGCTCTCCTTCTCTCTCTCAGCCACTGTCCCTCCCATCGTTTTCCCTGTCTCTCCCCCTCTGTCCTGCTCACTCCAATTTAAGAATACAAATAAAAAATGTTGGGTCTGTTTTTCCATGTGTGAATCAGTTAATCAATTGTTTATGGGCTAATAACAGCAAGGCCAATTTCATAAAATAATTAACATACAAAAGCATCCTAAAATTRKAAATSAAATAGCTAAATTACCCTTGGTATGACCGTTTTAAAACAATTCCATATGTTCGCTTAGTAGAACCCCCACACTCATGAAAATGAAAACATACGGTATAGAGAGCATCAGCTAGTGGAGCTCACACATCACTACACAGCCTAAATCACTAAACGGGCTCACACACACACCAGGCCTTTCAGACAGCACTTTGTTCCTGCTGGCCTAAATGTGTGTGTTAATATACATTTAAAAAATGCCATAATGTACCAGGATAATAAACATTAAGGATGTAAACATGGTCTGGGAGTTATATAGTGTTTCATTGAATCAACAACAACAACAAGAAGGTGAGCGATGTTAAAGCTAGCCGATGTTAAAGCTAGCCGATGTTAAAGCTAAGCCATGCTTAAGCAGACGATGTTAGCTAGCGATGTTTAAGCCTAGCGATGTAAAGCTAGCCGATGTTAAATCGCTAGCCGATGTTAAAGCTAGCCGATGTTAAAGCTACCGCGTGTTAAAGCTAGCCGATTGTTAAAGCTAGCCGATTGTTAAAGCTAGCCGATGTTTAAAGCTAGCCGATTGTTAAAGCTAGCCGATGTTAAAGCTAGCCGATGTTAAGCTAGCCGATTGTTAAAGCTAGCCGATGTTAAACGCTAAGCCGATGTTAAAAGCTAGCCGATGTTAAACGCTAGCCGTTGTTAAAGCTAGCCGTGTTTAAAGCTAGCCGATGTTAAAGCTAGCCGATGTTAAAAGCTAGCCGTTGTTAAAGCTAGCCGTTGTTAAAGCTAGCCGTTGTTAAAGCTAGCCGTGTTAAAGCTAGCCGATGTTAAAAGCTAGCCGAAACGTGTTAAAGCTAGCCGATGTTAACTGCTAGCCGATGTTTAAAGCTAAGCCGATGTTAAAGCTAGCCGATGTTAAAGCTAGCCGATGTTATAGCTAGCCGTGTTAAAGCTGCCGTTGTTAAAGCTAGCCGATGTTAAAGCTAGCCGATGTTAAAGGCTAGCCGTTTGTTAAGCTAGCCGTTGTTAAAGCTAGCCGTTGTTAAAGCTAGCCGATGTTAAAGCTAGCCGATGTTAAAGCTAGCCGTTGTTAGCTAGCCGTTGTTAAAGCTAGCCGATGTTAAAGCTAGCCGATGTTAAAGGCTAGCCGATGTTATAGCTAGCCGATGTTAAAGCTAGCCGATGTAAAGCTAGCCGATGTTTAAGCTAGCCGATGTTAAGCTACGCCGATGTTAAAGCTAGCCGATGTTATAGCTAGCCGATGTTATAGCTAGCCGATGTTATAGCTAGCCGATGTTAAAGCTAGAGCCGATGTTATAGCTAGCGATTGTTATAGGCTAGCCGATGTTAAAAGCTAGCCGATGTTAAAGCTAGCCGATGTTAAAGCTAGCCGTTGCTATGCTCAGCGCATTACAAAACATGAAAGAACTGCGTCTACCACTGACAGTTGGGCGGCGAAGAAAAGACCAGAGAGAGACAAGACTAAACACGAGGAGCTTAGTGCACCTCTCTCCTCATTCACAAGTTGGATTAAGGAGGAGAGTAACGGGTACAAATATCTAAGTTAAAAACTTAAACCCCTGACTGGACATAGGTGATTGAGACATGAAGAGAGGCTCATCAATAGTGCACGTGTCGATGTAGGTTGGGTGTCTTCAGTGTGTCACACTCCCCGATCATGTAACAGTAAAGGAAGTCCGGTTCACTGGACACCCCCGTCCCCTTCGGTAGCCGTAAAGGAGAGTTGGGTCTCATTAAATGGTGCACGACGTAGTGTCTGAGTGTGTCGACACTCACCCTGATCATCAGCACGGCCTTGCGGATGTCGCGGACTCATCGTAGACCCAGACGAGAGGCGTCGATGAACTCGTTCTCGTCAACGGGGAGGGTGGGGTTGGCACTCAGAGCCTCTACCGCTGCCTCCACCTGCTCTGTGAACCTGGGCATGACTGGTGGAGGTGGGAGAAAGAAGGGATGAAATGTCACGCAAACTCACAATGCAGCAGTATCGACTGTACTCAGCAAATACACATTTCAGAAAATCCCATGCTACAGAACGGCAGGTCTGAACACAATGCACAAACCAGCCCCTAGCTACCAAGCACCTAGCTCACAACAGGTCTACCCAGCCCACGGCTAACAACAGTCTACCCAGCCCACAGCTAACAACAGTCTACCCAGCTCACAGCTAACAACAGTCTACCCAGCCCACAGCTAACAACAGTCTCACCCAGCCCCTGGCTAACAACAGTCTACCAGCCCCTGGCTAACAACAGTCTACCCAGCCCACGGCTAACAACAGTCTACCCAGCCCACAGCTCAACAGTCTACCCCAGCCCACAGCTAACCACAGTCTACCCAGCCCCTGGCTAACAACAGTCTACCCAGCCCTGGCTAAAACAGTCTACCCAGCCCCTGGCTAACAACAGTCTACCCAGCCCCGGCTAACAACAGTCTACCCAGCCCACAGCTAACAACAGTCTACCCAGCCCACAGCTAACAACAGTCTACCCAGCCCTGCTAACAACAGTCTACCAGCCCCACAGCTACAACAGTCTACCCAGCCCACAGCTAACAACAGTCTACCCAGCCCACAGCTAACAACAGTCTACCCAGCCCACCGCTAACAACAGTCTACCCAGCCCCTGGCTAACAACAGTCTACCCAGCCCTGGCTAACAACAGTCTACCCAGCCCCTGGCTAACAACAGTCTACCCAGCCCCTGGCTTAACAACAGTCTACCCAGCCCCTGGCTAACAACATCTACCCAGCCCCTGGCTAACAACAGTCTACCCAGCCCTGCGCTAACAACAGTCTACCCAGCCCACGGTAACAACAGTCTACCAGCCCACAGCTAACAACAGTCTACCCAGCCCACAGCTAACAACAGTCTACCCCAGCCACAGCTAACAACAGTCTACCCAGCCCATAGCTAACAACAGTCTTACCCAGCCCACACTAACAACAGTCTACCCAGCCCACAGCTAACAACAGTCTACCCAGCCCACGGCTAACAACAGTCTACCCAGCCCCTGGCTAACAGTCTACCCAGCCCACAGCTAACAACAGTCTACCCAGCCACAGCTAACAACAGTCTACCCAGCCCACAGCTAACAAACAGTCTACCCAGCCCACGGCTAACAACAGTCTACCCAGCCCACGGCTAACAAAGTCTACCCAGCCCCTGGCTACCAACAGTCTACCCAGCCCCTGGCTAACAACAGTCTACCAGCCCCTGGCTAACAACAGTCTACCCAGCCACAGCTAACAACAGTCTACCCAGCCCACACTAACAACAGTCTACCCAGCCCACGGCTACAACAGTCTACCCAGCCACGGCTAACACAGTCTACCAGCCTGCTAACAACAGTCTACCCAGCCCACAGCTAACAACAGTCTACCCAGCCCCTGGCGTAAACAACAGTCTACCCAGCCCACAGCTAACACAGTTCCCAGCCACAGCCAACAACAGTCTACCGCCCACAGCCAACAACAGTCTACCCAGCCCACAAGCTAAACAGTCTACCCAGCCCACAGCTAACAACAGTCTACCCAGCCCCTGCTAACAACAGTCTACCCACCCCAGCTAACAACAGTCACCCAGCCCCTGGGCTAACAACAGTCTAACCCAGCCCACGGCTAACAGTCTACCCAGCCCACAGCGAACAACAGTCTACCCAGCCCACAGCTAACAACAGTATACCCAGCCCACAGCTAACAACAGTCTACCCAGCCCACGGCTAACACAGTCTACCAGCCCTGGCTAACAGACAGTCTACCCCGCCCTGGCTAACAACAGTCTACCCAGCCCCTGGCTACACAACAGTCTACCCAGCCCACAGCTAATCAACAGTCTACCCAGCCCACAGCTAACAACAGTCTACCCAGCCCACAGCTACAAACAGTAGCCTACCTCCCCAGCCCACGGCTAAACAGTCTACCCAGCCGCACGGCTTAACAACAGTCCTACCAGCCCCTGCTAAAACAGTCTAGCCCAGCCTGCTACAGACGTCTACCCAGCCCCCTGGCTAACAACAGTCTACCCAGCCCACAGCTAACAACACGTCTACCCAGCCCACAGGCTTAACAACAGTCTACCCAGCCACAGCTATACGACAGTCTACCCAGCCCACGGCTAACAACAGTCTACCCAAGCCCAGGCTAACCAAAGCACCGCTGGCGTCGTACCAGCCCAGCTACAACAGTCTACCCAGCCCGCACAGCTAACAACTAAAACAGTCTACCAGCGCCCTGGCTAACAACAGTCTACCCAGCCCACAGCTAACAACAGTCTCCGCCACAGCTAACAACAGTCTACCCAGCCCACAGCTAACAACAGTCTACCCAGCCCACCAGCTAACAACAGTCCTACCAAGCCCACAGCTACAACAGTCTACCCAGCCCCACACGCTACAACACGTTACCCAGCCCACAGCTAACAACAGTCTACCCAGCCCACAAGCTAACATTGTTCCTCAACTGCAGTGTATGATATACCATTGTCTAGCTTTGAGTCTTTACTTTTATCCAATGTTAAAAAACGATTTCAAATTTTGCTGCATACGACCAAACCAGGTGGTGGGTCATGTGACCCGTTTCAGGAAACTAGGGGTGTTATGTGCGGATCACTACATAACACAAAAGCCATATGAAAATCTTTTTTTTTTTTATCAAAATTAGTTTTGGCAGAAATGCATTCTGGAACATGTGACTTTCATGTGCCTTAACAAAAAACTTGTATGCCATCTGTAAATACTAATAAAGCTTCTTTAATTACGAGCCTAGTTGGTTTGCACAGAAAAAGTGAACAACCGTCCGCTAGCAATGATTGGCTGAGATATTGTAGCTGGGCTGGACATGCGAGAGATGAGTTCTGATTGGTCTACCATGTAGGAAGTTTCTGTCTATAAAATGAGGCGGTCAGTATGTGTAGGTAATCCTTTCTAACTTTTAATAAGATATCACGTAGTAGAACTGCATCAGTGTTGCTTCCACTTTCTGACGACCGAGTTCTGAAATCAGTGGAATCAGAGTCTGATCGCAAGGAGATGGAGAAAAACCTGTCTCCGGATTACATCTTCAAACTAAAGGACAACCGCGGCGTCCGTGACAGAGAGAAGCGCCAACCATGATGTATACAGGTAAGAAAGTGTAGCTAACTACATTTCTGATATTACACGTCTAATTTTGACAGTCGTTTCATTCAAGTTAAAGTGTACGGTTAGCTAACTAGCTAATGTTAGCTGTCTGGCTCGCTAGTTAACGTTACGTGTATGATCTATTATTCGTATCTCAGAGCATTTGAGTTGGCTGTTATAGCCTAAAGTTATTTAGCTAACATTGAACCTGGGTGGTTAGCTACCTGCAGATTCATTCAGGGTAGTAGCATCATGAGTGGGATTATGGTTCATTGTTTACCTAGCTAGCTAGCTACATGTCTTAACAAAAAGACCACACCTATGCAAAAGTAACCCTTTTGGGTGACTTCGTAAATTCAGTCTGGCCATCTACTCCGATTTCAGAGCACTCTCGTCTGAGTTGTGCCTGAGAGGAGAATAACTTATGAAATTACGACACGCTCAACACCCATGGAATATGGCCGGTGTCAGTAAACTTCGGCAAAAAGTGTAATTAAATCGTTGCCAGGAGCACAGTTGTAGTCACCAACGCTCTGGATAACATGAAAACAGCCTAACCAGCTCTGATAGGGGGAGTAAAAATGGTCAGAGTGGATTGTTCCTCATTATGTGTTGGAAGTAGCTAGCAAGCTAACCAACGTTAGCCAGGGTGCTTGACTGCCGTTGTGAGGCCAGAACACTCGGATCAACCCTAATCAACGGCCAGAGTTCCAGTGTGCTCTCTGAACGCCTC
>NW_019943039.1:80108-88125 GCF_002910315.2 Salvelinus sp. IW2-2015 | reverse complement strand
AGCTAGCCGATGTTAAAGCTAGCCGATGTTAAAGCTAGCCGATGTTAAAGCTAGCCGATGTTAAAGCTAGCCGTTGCTATGCTCAGCGCATACAAAACATGAAAGAACTGCGTCTACCACTGACAGTTGGGCGGCGAAGAAAGACCAGAGAGAAGACAAGACTAACACGAGGAGCTTAGTGCACCTCTCTCCTCATTCACAATGTTGGATTAAGGAGGAGAGTAACGGGTACAAATATCTAAGTTAAAAACTTAAACCCCTGACATGGACATAGGTGATTGAGACATGAAGGAGAGGCTCATCAATAGTGCACGTGTCGATGTAGTGTTGGGTGTCTTCAGTGTGTACACTCCCCCGATCATGTCAACAGTAAAGGAAGTTCCGGTTCACTGGACACCCCCAGTCCCCTTCGGTAGCCGTAAAGGAGAGTTGGGTCTCATTAAATGGTGCACGACGTAGTGTCTAGTGTGTCGACACTCACCCTGATCATCAGCACGGCCTTGCGGATGTCGCGGACTCCATCGTAGACCAGACGAGAGGCGTCGATGAACTCGTTCTCGTCAACGGGGAGGGTGGGGTTGGCACTCAGAGCCTCTACCGCTGCCTCCACCTGCTCTGTGAACCTGGGCATGACTGGTGGAGGTGGGAGAAAGAAGGGATGAAATGTCACGCAAACTCCACATGCAGCAGTATCGACTGTACTCAGCAAATACACATTTCGAAAAATGCCATGCTACAGAACGGCAGGTCTGACACCAATGCACAAACCAGCCCCTAGCTACCAAGCACCTAGCTAACAACAGGTCTACCCAGCCCACGGCTAACAACAGTCTACCCAGCCCACAGCTAACAACAGTCTACCCAGCTCACAGCTAACAACAGTCTACCCAGCCCACAGCTAACAACAGTCTACCCAGCCCCTGGCTAACAACAGCTTACCAGCCCCTTGCTAACAACAGTCTACCCAGCCCACGGCTAACAACAGTTACCCAGCCCACAGCTAACAACAGTCTACCCAGCCCACAGCCTAACAACAGTCTACCCAGCCCCTGGCTAACAACAGTCTACCCAGCCCCTGGCTAAAAACAGTCTACCCAGCCCCTGGCTAACAACAGTCTACCAGCCCCGGCTAACAACAGTCTACCCAGCCCACAGCTAACAACAGTCTACCCAGCCCACAGCTAACAACAGTCTACCCAGCCCCTGCTAACAACAGTCTACCAGCCCCAGCTATACAACAGTCTACCCAGCCCACAGCTAACAACAGTCTACCCAGCCCACAGCTAACAACAGCTACCCAGCCCACCAGCTAACAACAGTCTACCCAGCCCCTGGCTAACAACAGTCTACCCAGCCCCTGGCTAACAACAGTCTACCCACCCCTGGCTAACAACAGTCTACCCAGCCCCTGGCTTAACAACAGTCTACCCAGCCCCTGGCTAACAACAGTCTACCCAGCCCCTGGCTAACAACAGTCTACCCAGCCCTGCGCTAACAACAGTCTACCCAGCCCACGGCTAACAACAGTCTACACCAGCCCACAGCTAACAACAGTCTACCCAGCCCACAGCTAACAACAGTCTACCCAGCCCACAGCTAACAACAGTCTACCCAGCCCATAGCTAACAACAGTCTTACCCAGCCCACACTAACAACAGTCTACCCAGCCCACAGCAACAACAGTCTACCCAGCCCACGGCTAACAACAGTCTACCCAGCCCCTGGCTAACAGTCTACCCAGCCCACAGCTAACAACAGTCTACCCAGCCACAGCTAACAACAGTCTACCCAGCCCACAGCTAACAAACAGTCTACCCAGCCCACGGCTAACAACAGTCTACCCAGCCCACGGCTAACAACAGGCTACACCAGCCCCTGGCTAACACACAGTCTACCCAGCCACCTGCGCTAACAACAGTCTACCAGCCCTGGCTAAACAACAGGTCTACCCAGCCCACAGCAACAACAGTCTACCCAGCCCACAGCTAACAACAGTCTACCCAGCCCACGGCGAACAACAGTCTACCCAGCCCACGGCAACAACCAGTCTACCCAGCCCTGGCTAACAAACAATCTACCCAGCCCACAGCTAACAACAGTCTACCCAGCCCCTGGCTAACAACAGTCTACCCAGCCCACAGCTAACAACAGTCTACCCAGCCACAGCCAAACACAGTCTACCCAGCCCACAGCCAACAAACAGTCTACCCAGCCCACAGCTAACAACAGTCTACCCAGCCCACAGCTAACAACAGTCTACCCAGCCCTGCACAACAGCTACACCACAGCTACCAGGTCACCCAGCCCCTGCTAACAAACAGTGCTACCCAGCCCACGGCTACACAGTCTACCCAGGCCCACAGCTAACAACAGTCTACCCAGCCCACAGCTAACAACAGTATACCCAGCCCCACAGCTAACAAACAGTCTACCAGCCCACGGCTAACAACAGTCTACCCAGCCCCTGGCTAACAGACAGTCTACCCAGCCCCTGGCTAACAACAGTCTACCCAGCCCCTGAGCTAAACAACAGTCTACCCAGCCCACAGCTAACAACAGTCTACCCAGCCCACAAGCTAACAAACAGTCTACCCAGCCCACAGGCTAGACAACAGGTCTACCCAGCCCACGGCTAACAACAGTCTACCCAGGCCACGCTAACAACAGTCTACCAGCCCCTGGCTAACAACAGTCTACCCAGCCCACTGGCTAACAACAGTCTACCGCAGCGCCCGTTGGCTAAACAACAGTCTACCCAGCCCACAGCTAACAACCAGTCTACCCAGCCCACAGCTAACAACAGTCTACCCAGCCCACAGCTAACCAACAGTCTACCCAGCCCCAGGCTAACAACAGTCTACCCAGCCCACGCTAACAACAGTCTACCCAGCCCACAGGCTAACCAACAGTCTACCCAGCCCACAGCTAACAACCCAGTCTACCAGGCCCCGCGTAACAACAGTCTACCCAGCACCACAAAAGCTAACAACAGTCTACCCAGCCCACAGCTAACAACAGTCTACCCAGCCCACAGGCTAACAAAACAAGTTTACCCAGCCCACAGCTAACAACCAGCTACCCAAGCCCACAAGCTAACCAATCAGTTCTACCCAGCCCCACAGCTAACAACAGTCTACCCAGCCCACAGCTAACAACAGTCTACCCAGCCCACAGCTAACAACAGTCTACCCAGCCCACAGCTAACATTGTTCCTCAACTGCAGTGTATGATATACCATTGTCTAGCTTTGAGTCTTTACTTTTATCCAATGTTAAAAAACGATTTCAAATTTTGCTGCATACGACCAAACCAGGTGGTGGGTCATGTGACCCGTTTCAGGAAACTAGGGGTGTTATGTTGCGGATCACTACATAACACAAAAGCCATATGAACAATCTTTTTTTTTTWATCAAAATTAGTTTTTGGGCAGAAATGCATTCTGGAACATGTGAACTTTCATGTGCCTTAACAAAAAACTTGTATGCCATCTGTAAATACTAATAAAATTKTTTAATTACGAGCCTAGTTGGTTTAGGCACAGAAAAAGTGAACAACCGTCCCGCTAGCAATGATTGGCTGAGATATTGAGTGGGCTGGACATGCCGAGAGATGAGTTCTGATTGGTCTACCATGTAGGAAGTTTCTGTCTATAAAATGAGCGGGTCAGTATGTGTAGGTAATCCTTTCTAACTTTTAATAAAGATATCACGTAGTAGAACTGCATCAGTGTTGCTCTCCACTTTCTGGACGACCGAGTTCTGAAATCAGTGGAATCAGAGTCTGATCGCTAAGGAGARGGAGAAAACACCTGTCTCCGGATTACATCTTCAAACTAAAGGACAACCGCGGCGTCCGTGACAGAGAGAAGCGTCCAACCATGATGTATACAGGTAAGAAAGTGTAGCTAACTACATTTTCTGATATTACACGTCTAATTTTGACAGTCGTTTTCATTTCAAGTTAAAGTGTACGGTTAGCTAACTAGCTAATGTTAGCTGTCTGGCTCGCTAGTTAACGTTACGTGTATGATCTTATTATTCGTATCTCAGAGCCATTTGATTGGCTAGTTATAGCCTAAAGTTATTTAGCTAACATTGAACCTGGGTGGTTAGCTACCTGCAGATTCATTCAGGGTAGTAGCATCATGAGTTGGGATTATGGTTCATTGTTTACCTAGCTAGCTAGCTACATGTCTTAACAAAAAGACCACACCTATGCAAAAGTAACCCTTTTGGGTGACTTCGTAAATTCAGTCTGGCCATCTACTCCGATTTCAGAGCACTCTCGTCTGAGTGTGCCTGAGWGGAGAATAACTTATGAAWTTACGAACGCTCAACACCCATGGAATATGGCCGGTGTCAGTAAACTTCGGCAAAAAAGTGTAATTAAATCGTTGCCAGGAGCACAGTTGTAGTCACCAACGCTCTGGATAACATGAAAACAGCCTAACCAGCTCTGATAGGGGGAGTAAAATGGTCAGAGTGGGATGTTCTCTCATTATGTGTCTGGAAGTAGCTAGCAAGCTAACCAACGTTAGCCAGGGTGCTTGACTGCCGTTGTGAGGCCAGAACACTCGGATCAACCCTAATCAACGGCCAGAGCGTCCAGTGTGCTCTCTGAACGCTCCGAGAGCCAAAACGCTCTGAATTTACGAACTGACAATCTGACAGCACAGTTGCAGTCACCAACGCTCTGGATAACATAACAGCCTAACCAGCTCTGCTAGGGCGAGTAATGTTCAGTGAGCTGTTCTCTCATTTGTGTCTGGAAGTAGTTAGCAAGTTAGCTTGGGTGCTTGACTGCTGTTGTTAGACAGAGCCGTCGAATCGACCGTTGGAGATGGGTGGGGCTAAAGCTTAAGAGGGTGTGAACGATGCTGAATGGGTGTAGACAAAGAAGAGCTCTCCAGTAGGTGTCAAAACATTCAAAGGCCATTTTCTCAAAAGTGAGGTTACAAGTTVATCAACTTTCAAAGCAGAATTACGTTCCCATTGTTCCTCAAATGTAGTGTATGATATACCATTTTGTAGCTCTGTGTCTCTGCTTTTAACCAATGTAAAAAAAACTATTTCTAATTTTGCTACATAAGACTGAATCAAGGCAGTCAAGTCACATATAGGGAGCCATTTTGCAGGGAGCTCATTTGGAGCCGTAGTCTTACTGATTCCCAGTCCCCCCTAATCCACCATTTGATACAGACCCAAGGTGACAGACCATCAAAGGGTGCTATTACATAAAACCAATACACACACACTCAAGAGGCCTCCACAATTGCAAATGAATATTCAATGAGATTCTTTCTTTAGATCAACAAGCCAGCTAAACTCGACTCGCCAATAAGAAAACAAAGATTGTCAGTTGCCTTTTAATCCTGAAAAACAAAGCAGATGCCATGAATAGTTAATGGCCTAGCTAGCTGTAGTGATTATAGAAGGCTTATGGACATGGTGCCCGTCAATTACCACTTACTATCGACAGTAATAGCTGTATATGAAGGCTTATGGACAGTGCCCGTCAATACACTTACTATCTGACAAGTAAAGTGTAGTGAAAAAAATTTTAATTGTATTACTATTACTTATCTGTAAAAGTACTATAAGATTTTGATAAATTATAGAAGGCCTTTATGGACATGGTGCCCGTCAATTACACTTACTATCTGAGCCAGTAATAGCTTAGTGATTTATAGAAGGCTTTATGACATGGTGCCCGTCAATACACTTACTATCTGACAGTAATAGCTGTAGTGATTATAGAAGCTTTATGGACATGGTGCCCGTCAATACACTTACTATCTGACAGTAATAGCTGTAGTGATTATAGAAGGCTTTATGGACATGGTGCCCGTCAATACACTTACTATCTGACAGTAATAGCTGTAGTGATTATAGAAGGCTTTATGGACATGGTGCCCGTCAATACACTTACTATCTGACAGTAATAGCTGTAGTGATTATAGAAGGCTTTATGGACATGGGCCCGTCAATACACTTACTATCTGACAGTAATAGCTGTAGTGATTATAGAAGGCTTATGGACATGGTGCCCGTCAATACACTTACTATCTGACAGTAATAGCTGTAGTGATTATAGAAGGCTTTATGGACATGGTGCCCGTCAATACACTTACTATCTGAGCACTGTTACATAGAAATAAAAGATGCGTTAAGAAGGTCGCACGATGGAGACGTAGTGATCGACAAGGAAGAGCGAGGTGAGAGACGAGACAAGAGCGAGTACAACAGTGAGAGAGCGAGGTAGAGAGAGCGAGTAAGAAGAGCGAGTAAGGCAGTGATACGGTAAGAGAGCATAAGAGCGAGGTAGAAAGAAAGGTAGAGAGCGAGTACGAGAGAGCGAGTAGGAGAGCGAGGTAGAAGAAGCGAGAGTAGAAGAAGCGAGGTTAGAGAGAGCGAGGGGTAGAGAGGAGCGAGGTAGAAGGAGCGACGGTAGAGAGAGCGAGGTAGAGAGGAGTAGAGAGGCGAGGTAGAGAGCAGGCGTAGAAGAGAGAGGTAGAGACGGAGGGAGAGAGCGAGGTAGAGAGCGAGGTAGAGAGCGGGGAGAGAGCGACAGGTAGAGAGCGAGGTAGAGAGCGAGTAGAGGCAGTAGAGCGAGGTAGAGAGCGAGTAGAGCGAGTAGAGAGGGTAGAGAGAGAGAGAGTTAGAAGAGAGGGTAGAGAGATGGATGGATAGGAAAAGATGAAGAAAATACAAAAAGCTGCAGGACTATCTGTTACCCGTGTCGGTGACTAGCAGGAGACGAACAGAGTGTATGAAAACTGAAACAGGGAGAGTGACCTGTAGTGAGAGAGAGAGACATGGTACCTGTGTTAGGACTAGCAGAGAACAGAGTTACCTTGTTATGACTAGCCAGGACAGATGACCTTGTAGTGACTAGCAGAGATACAGGTTTACTGTGTTAGATGACTAGCAAGAGAGACAGAGTTACCTGTGTTAGTGACTAGCAGAGACAGATGTTACCTGTGTTAGCGACTAGCAGAGACAGATTTACCTGTGTTAGTGACCTAGCAGAGAGAGATGTTACCTGTGTTAGTGACTAGCAGAGAGAACAATGATGTTAGTGATAGCAGAGAGACAGACGACCTGTGTTAGTGACTAGCAGAGAGAGATGTTACTGTGTTAGTGACTAGCAGAGAGACAGATGTTACCTGTGTTAGTGAGTAGCAGAGAGACAGACGTTACCTGTGTTAGTGACTAGCAAGAGAAGAGATGTTACCGTGTATAGTGACTAGCAGAGAGACAGAATGGACCTGTGTAGTGATAGCAGAGAGACAGATGTTACCTGTGTTAGTGCACTAGCAGAGACAGATGTTACCTGGTTTAGGACTAGCAGAGACAGATGTTACCTGTGCTATGACTAGCCAGAGAGAGATTACCTGTGTTAGTGGACTTGGTGGCCTCGAGAACCTTTCTCTGTTAGACTCCAGGCTCGATAGTTGTCCATCTCACAGTGACCACATGGACCACCCTGGCAGCGCGCCGCACGGATGGCGCGCCGTACGATCCAACCCGTCCACATCCTTCTCCTTGCAGCGCTATCACACACTTGGTGACATCCTCCAGAATGTGGTTCTCTGGAAGAAGATACAAAACCAACCAACGTTTTATTCATATAAGAGCCTATTATAAAAACATGCACAGGCATCGGCACGATCCTACTGAAACTGTTTGGGGGACAGTCGTCGCAGACGACCACAATAATACTGCTTTCTCCCCTTATTCCGAGACAAGATTAGAGTTTATATATATATATGTTTTATACTTGGTGACCGCACACTCCTGTAACAAGCGACACAGATGTTAACAGGCAGCGTCTGCGGGTAACAGAGGATGGTGTTCAGAAGCAGGAAATCTTCATCCTTCATGGGCAGAAGTGTTAGCATTGTCCCTGCGATTAAACACTGGGGGAAGGAGCTAACAAAACTAACCAGAGGAAGAGATAACGAACTAGGAGATGGAGCGCAACAGAAAATGAAGAAAGCCATCTCCTCTCCCTGGGG
>NW_019943039.1:68775-80083 GCF_002910315.2 Salvelinus sp. IW2-2015 | reverse complement strand
TACCTGTGTTAGTGAGTAGCTTGGTGGCCTCGAGAACCTTCTCTGTGTAGACTCCAGGCTCATAGTTGTCCATCTCACATGTGACCACATGGACCACCCTGGCAGCGCGGCCACGGATGGCGCCGGCCGTACGATCCAACCCGTCCACATCCTTCTCCTGCAGCGCTATCACACACTTGTTGACATCCTCCAGAATGTGGTTCTCTGGAAGAGAAGATACAAAACCAACCAACGTTTATTCATATAGAGCCTATTATAAAAACATGCACAGGCATCGGACGATCCTACTGAAACTGTTTGGGGGACAGTCTGTCAGACGAGCCACAATAATACTGCTTTCTCCCCTTTATCCGAGACAAGATTAGAGTTTATATATATATATGTTTTTATTACTTGGTGACCTGCACACTCCTGTAACAAGGACACAGATGTTAACAGGCAGCGTCTGCGGTAACAGGAATGGTGTTCAGAAGCAGGAAATCTTCATCCTTCATGGCAGATGTGTTAGCATTGTCCCTGGATTAACACTGGGGGAAGGAGCTAACAAACTAACCAGAGGAAGAGATAACGAACTAGGAGAGGGAGCGCAACAGAAAATGGAAGAGCCATCCCGTTCATTTAGACTCCTCATTAAATGGAAGAGCCATCCCGTTCATTTAGACTCATTAAATGGAAGAGCCATCCCTCTCATTTAGACTCATTAAATGGAAGAGCCATCCCTCTCATTTAGACTCCTCATTAAATGGAAGAGNCTCATTAAATGGAAGAGCCATCCCTCTCATTTAGACTCCTCATTAAATGGAAGAGCCATCCCTCTCATTTAGACTCCTCATTAAATGGAAGAGCCGTCCTTTCATTCTGATTATGTCTCTCTGCATAAAGCAACCAGCCAGTCTGGGGGTGTGTGATCCAAATGGAACCCTGGTCCCTATATAGTGCACTACCCACCGTATGACCCCTAGATGGGTGTCATTTGGCCCTCGTCAGAGTGCGCGCTTGGCTTGGAGGTGAGAGGAGTCACTTACTGCATAATGGAGGCCTGTTTAAGGCCCAGCTATTTCAATGCTTCCAACACAAAACTAGCAGTTTGTTCCCTAGTCTTTACACATATCAGGGCCCTGACATTTTCTTTTTACAAGGAGCACACGTGCGCACCTAAGTTTAAAAAAATAACAAAGAAATGTAAGGAATACAATGAAAAATATTTGACATTAAACGCTAGAATCCTTCATTTTTCTAGGCGCACTGGTGCACCTAAAAATAAAAAAAATCCAGGTTGCACAGCAAAATATTTGTGCGCACATGTGAGTAAAATGGTGGCACTGTAGAGCCCTGTACATGACAGGAAGTCAAGTATCTCTACTTTTAGCTCAGCACCAACCAGTCACCAGAGCTGTACAGGCTTACCTAGGGGCTCTGGTCAAAAGTATGGCACTATATTGGGAATAAGGTGCTATTTGGGAAGAATCTTCAGCGCTCCTGTCTGGCTGGTCGGAGCTTGGAGGCCGAGGCAGGAAGCCAATCACGCGGCTTACATATGTTACATATTTGTCCTGTTCCAATCAGAGAAGACTAATACTGCTCTTCTCCAGATCGCCCGCTCAGTCTACGCTTAACGCGACTAAAACGCTAAGGAGCAAACATATCTAAATAGTGTCTGAAAGCTACAGACAGGAGGCCAGTTAAGACTCCGCCTGCCTTCCTCACCGGGGGTGTATTCACTAGGAACCAAATGGAAGCTAACGGAGGGTCTACCAGAACTTGTCCAATAACAAATGCTTGTCTGGTTGCATAAACATTTTGCTACGTGTCCAATTAAGACTCTTAGAGCACTATAAAAATCATATATTTTTTAATATTGATTCAGTGCCCCCCCCCCCCCAAAAAAATATAATTTAGCGTTTTGTTTTTCGCTCTGAAATCACACCTTTTTTCATTTTTTTTTTAATAGAAAAACAACTCAATGAATGTTGTAAGTACACAACAACGTTTTAAATCACTTTTGAGGTCTGAAAAATGTTAGGAAATTGTGATTTTTGGGTGTAGTTACCTTTAATTCAAATGTGCCCCTGGTAAGAGGCTGTTTAGCAGTATTTTTGTAGTACACATGGTTTACGAAACAAACACCAACTGGAAATGATGAAAATGATCATGATATCATTCTGCCAGGTAAGTATAGGTTAATATGTAGTTAACATTTTATGGAGAGGGTTTTTGGGAAAGCCACATTCACCGGAATAATTTATTAGCACTGCGTCCTCATCTCAATTTGATAGGCCCTACTCGGTCTCTCTTTGATAGCTTCCCCTTCCGCTTTCACCTCTCCAGCTTCAACAGCCAGGATAACAGGAGAGACACACTGGGGTGTTGACAAACCAGTAGGTTTACAGCTGCTACGGGGGTGTTGACAAACCAGTAGGTTACCAGCTGCTACACTGGAGTGTTGAAAACCAGTAGGTTACCAGCGCTACACAGGGGTGCTGAGAAACCAGTAGGTTTACAGCTGCTCACACGGGGTGTTTGACAAACCAGTAGGTTTACAGCTGACACAGGGGTGCTGAGAAACCAGTAGGTTTACAGCTGCTACACGGGGGTGTTGACAAACCAGTAGGTTTAACAGCCGCTACACAAGGTGCTGACAAACCAGTAGGTTTACACCGCGAAAACCAAGTAGGTTTACAGCCGCGACACTGGGTGTTGACAAACCAGTAGGTTTACAGCTGCTACACTGGGGTGTTGACAAACCAGTAGGTTTACAGCCGCTACACAGGGGTGCTGACAAACCAGTAGGTTTACAGCCGCTACATAGGGTGCTGACAAACCAGTAGGTTTACAGCCGCTACACAGGGGTGCTGACAACCAGTAGGTTACAGCCGCTACACAGGGTGCTGACAAACCAGTAGGTTTACAGCCGCTACACAGGGGCTGACAACAACAGTAGTTAACAGCAGAACCAGTAGGTTTACAGCCGCTACACTGGTGTTGACAAACCAGTAGGTTTACAGCCGCTACACTGGGGTTGACAAACCAGTAGTTTACACCTACACTGGGTGTTGACAAACCAGTAGTTTACACCGCTACACGGGGTTGACAAACCAGTAGGTTTACAGCCGCTACACTGGGTGTTGACAAACCAGTAGGTTTACAGCGCTCACTGGGGTTGACAAACCAGTAGGTTTACAGCTCTACACTGGGGTGTTGACAAACCAGTAGGTTTACAGCTGCTACACTGGGGTGTTGACAAACCAGTAGGTTTACAGCCGCTACACAGGGTGCTGACAAACAGTAGGTTTACAGCCGCTACACAGGGGTGCTGACAACCAGTAGGTTACAGCCGCGACACTGGGGTGTTGACAAACCAGTAGGTTTACAGCTCTACACGGGGGTGTTGACAAACCAGTAGGTTTACACCGCTACACAGGGTGCTGACAAACAGTAGGTTTACAGCCGCTACACAGGGGCTGACAAACCATAGGGTTTCAGCCGAGAAACCAGTAGGTTTACAGCCGCTACACTGTGTTGACAAACCAGTAGGTTTACAGCTGCTACACTGGGTGTGACAAACCAGTAGGTTTACAGCCGCTACACAGGGGTGCTGACAAACCAGTAGGTTTACAGCCGCGAGAAACCAGTAGGTTTACAGCTGCTACACTGGGGTGTAGAGAAACCAGTAGGTTTACAGCTGCTACACTGGGAGTCGCTTGTGCGTGAACCATGAATCAAACTCTTGACAATAGAACCTGAGATTGAATTCTACGCTGAACAAAAAATACCCTTGACCATATGTAATATTACATTTGTAAAGCACTTTTCATTATACAAGATTAATCTCAAAATGAATATGTATTGGCAAAGACAAATCAAATCAAATGTTATTTGTCACATGCTCCGAATACAACAGGCTTAGTTACAAGCCCTTAACCAACAATGTAGTTAAAGATATATCTAGGAAAATATTTACAAAAAAAACTAAAGTAAAACAAATATTCAAATCAAAAAGTAACAAGAAAATAACATAATAACGAGGCATTATACAGGGGGTACCGGTACCGAGTCAATGTGCGAGGGTACAGGTTAGTCGAGGTCATTTGTAAAGTGACTATGCATAGATAAACAGCGAGTAGCAACAAGTGGGGGGAAAAAAGCAGCTGGGAAACTGAGGATCTGGGAACCCATGCCAAATGTTTTCAGTCAACTGAGGGGGAAAAAGTGTTGTCGTGCCCTCTTCACGACTGTCTTGGTGTGTTTGGACCATGATAGTTCATTGGTGATGTGGACACCAAGGAACTTGAAACTCTTGACCCGCTCCACTAGAGCCCCGTCGATGTTAATGTGAGCCTGTTAAGCCCAGSTTTTCCTGTAGTCCGCGATCGGCTCCTTTGTCTTGCTCATATTGAGGGAGAGGTTGTTGTCCTGCCAGGTGTCTGACCTACTCCCTATAGGCTGTCTCATCGTTGTCGGTGATCAGGTCTACCACTGTTGTGTCATCAGCAAACTTAATGATGGAGTTGGAGTCGTGTTTGTCCACATAGTTGTGGGGGAACAGGGAGTACAGGAGTGGACTGAGCACGCAACCCTGAGGGGCCCCAGTTTTGAGGATCACCGTGGCAGATGTGTTGTTGCCTACCCTTACCACCTGGGGGGGCCGGCCCGTCAGGAAGTCGTTCCAGAGGGAGGTGATTAGGGCCAGGGTCCTTAGTGATGAGCTTTGTGGATACTACAGTGTTGAACACTGAGCTGCAGTCAATGAACAGCATTCTCACATAGATGTTCCTTTTGTCCAGGTGGGAAAGGAGAGTGTGGAGTGCGATTGAGATTGCGTCGTCTGTGGATCTGTTGGGGAGGTACGCAAATTGGAGTGGGTCTAGGATTTCCGGCACAATGCTGTTGATGTGAGCCATGACCAGCCTTTCAAAGCACTTCATGACTACCGACGTGAGTTCTACGGGGCAGTAATCATTTAGGCAGGTGACCTTAGCTTTCTTGGGCACAGGCACTATGGTGGTCTGTTTGAAACATGTATGTATTACAGACTCGGTCGGGGAGAGGTTGAAAATGTCAGTGAAGACACTTGCCAGTTGGTCCACGCATGCTTAGAGTACACATCCTGGTAATTTGTCCGGCCCTGAAGCTTGGTGAATGTTGACCTCTTCAAAGGTCTTGCTCACATCGGCAATGAAGAGCGTGATCACACAGTCATCTGGAAAAGCTGGTGCTCTCACGCATGCTTCAGTGTTGCTTSCCTCYAAGCYAGAATAAAAAGGCATTTAGCTCYTGTGGTAGGATCGCGTCACTGGGAAGCTCGCGGCTGMGTTTCCCTTTGTAGTCTGTAKTAGTTTACAAGCCCTGCCACATCCAACGAGCGCCAGAGACYGCGTAYTAGGATTCAATCTTAGTCCTGTATTGACACCTGTTGGATGGTTCATTGACGCTTTGCCTATTTGATGGTTCATCTGAGGGCATAGCGGGATTTCTTATCAGCATCTGGATTAGTGTCCTGCTCCTTGAAAACGGCAGCTCAACCCTTTAGCTCGGTGCGCATGTTGCCTAATCTATAGTTTCTGGTTGGGATATGTACGTACGGTCACTGTGGGGACGAAGTCGTTGATGCACTTATTGATGAAGNGTACGTACGGTCACTGTGGGGACGAAGTCGTTGATGCACTTATTGATGAAGTCGGTCAGAGGTGGTGTACTCCTCAATGCCACTGGATGAATCCCGGAACATATTCCAGTCTATGCTAGCAAAACAGTCCTGTAGCTTAGCATTCGCGTCCTCCGACCACTTTCGTATTGAGCGAGTCACTGATACTTCCTGCTTTAGTTTGCGCTTGTAAGCAGGAATCAGGAGGATAGAATGATGGTCAGATGGAGGCCGAGGGAGAGCTTTGTAAGCGTCTCTGTGTTGAGTAAAGGTGGTCTGGAGTTATTTTTCCCTCTGGTCACACGTGACATGCTGGTAAAACTGATTTAAGTTAGGCTGCATTAAAGTCCTTTGCCACTAGGAGCGCCACTTCTGGATGAGCATTTTCTTGTTTGCTTATGGCCTTTTACAGCTCGTTGAGTGTGGTCTTAGTTCCAGCATCTGTTTGTGGTGGTAAATAGACGGCTACGAATAATAGACGATAAGTCTTGGTAGATAGTGTGGTCTACAGCTTATGCTGAGGTATTCTACCACAGTCGGGCAATACCTCGAGACTTATTTAATATCAGACATCACGCACCAGGAGTTATTGACAAATAGACACACCGCCGCCCATCGTCTGACCAGACGTAGCTGCTCTGTCCTGCCGATGCACGGAGAAGCCATCCAGCTCTATATTATCCGTGTCGTCGTTTAGCCACGACTTGGTGAAACATAAGATAGTTTAATGTCCCGTTGGTAGGATAGTCTTAATCGTAGATCGTTCAGTTTGTTGTCCAATATTTGCACGTTGACCAATAATACGGAGGGTAGTGAGTGGTGGTTTACCTACTTGTTGGGGAACTCTTACAAGGCACCCCATCCTCCTCCCCCTTTTCTTCACGCGGATGACGTTGATTTGGGCCTTGTCTCGACAAATCAGTATATCCTTCGCGTCGGACTCGTTAAAGAAAATAATCTTTGTCCAGTTGGAGGTGAGTAATCGCTGTTCTGATGTCCAGAAGGTATTTTCGGTCATAAGAGACGGTAACAGCAACATTATGTAATGTAAGTTACAAACAACGCAAAAAAAACACTAAATAGCACATTTGGTCAGGAGCCCGTAAAACAGCATCCAGCCCCATTACTTATATAAAATGACATGAACCCTGAAAAGGAAAAGCTCCGCCCCCTCCTACTTACCAGACACACAGAGGAAGTCGTCGATGCTGGTGATGTCATCGACGGCGTCAGTGAGGACGCGGACCTGTTTCTCCCAGGAGTCTTTGAAGAGGTCCATGTTGTCCTGAGCAACCTTACTGTTGGGCTTGGCAGCTAGAGCCAGCGCCGCATTACTCACCTGTTTACAGAGGCAATCACACCAATTACTACAGCAGGTGGATTAGTATAAGGAATTACTGTAACAGGCAGTGGATTAGAATAGGAATTACTACAGCAGGTGGATTAGCATAAGGGATTATACTACAGCAGGTAGATTAGTATAAGGAATTACTACCAAGGCAGGTAGATTAGTAATAAGGAATTACTACAGCAGGTGATTAGCATAAGGAATTAACAGCATGGTGGATTAGCATAAGGAATTCACAGCAGTGATTAGATAAGCGATTACTACAGCAGGTAGATTAGCATAAGGAATTACTACAGCAGGTAGATTAGCATAAGGAATTACTACAGCAGGTAGATTAGCATAGAATTACTACAGCAGGTAAGATAGCAAGGAATTACTACAGCAGGTGGATTAGCATAAGGAATTACTACAGCAGGTAGATTAGCATAAGGATTTACTACAGCAAGGTGGATTAGCATAAGGAATTACTACAGCAGGTAGATTAGCATAAGGAATTACTACAGCAGGTAGATTAGCATAAGGAATTACTAACAGCAGGTAGATTAGCATAAGGAATTACTACAGCAGGTAGATTAGCATAAGGAATTTACTACCGCAGGTAGATTTAGCATAAGGAATTCTACAGCAGGTAGATTAGCATAAGGAATTACTACAGCAGGTAGATTAGCATAAGGAATTACTACAGCAGGTAGATTAGCATAAGGAATTACTACAGCAGGTGGCATTTAGCATAAGGAATTACTACAGCAGGTGGTTAGCATAACGGAATTACTACAGCAGGTAGATTAGCATAAGGAATTACCTACAGCAGGATGGATTAGCATGAAGAAAGGAATTACTACAGCAGCTGGCATTAGCATAAGGAATTACTACAGCAGGTAGATTAGCATAAGGAATTACTACAGCAGTAGATTAGCATAAGGGATTAACTACAGCAGGTAGATTAGTATAGGGATTACTACAGCAGGTAGATTAGTAAAGGGATTACACTAAGCAAGGTAGATTAGCTATAAGGATTACTACAGCAGGTAGATTATATAGGGATTACTACGCAGGTTAGAGTTGTATAAGGATTACTACAGCAGGTAGATTAGCATAAGGAATTACTACAGCAGGTAGATTAGCATAAGGAATTACTAGCAGGCTAGATTAGCACAGAAACTAGCATATATTAGATAAGGGAATTACTTACACAGGTAGATTAGTATAAGGACATGTATATATGTATCTAAAGACCAGATCAACCTCCCAGACCCCCCACACACCACTGTGGAGGAAGGAGAGCTGGGTAGAGGGGAGGAAGGGAGAGCTGGTAGAGGGGAGGAAGGAGAGCTGCCGGGTTTTAAGAGGGGAAGGAAGGAGAGCTGGGGAAGAGGGGGGAAGGAAGCGGAGAGCTGGGAAGGGAGGCAGGGAGGTATGGGGAGGAAGGGCAGAGACTGGGGAAGAGGGGAGGAAGCGGGAGCGGGGAGAGGGGAGGAAGGAGAGCTGGGGGTTGGGGAGGCAGGAGGCGGTAGAGGGGGTAGGAGAGGGGTAGGAAGGGAGCGGGTAGAGGAGGAGCTGGACGAGTGGGGTAGAGAGAAGATGAGCTGGGGAGATGGGAGGAAGGAAGCTGGGGGTTGGGAGGAAGGCAGAGCTGCGCGGGTTGAGGAGGAAGGAGAGCTGGGGAGAGGAGCAGCGAAGGAGAGCTGGGTAGAGGGGAGGAAGGAGGAGCTGGGGTGATGAGGGGAGGAAGGGAGCTGGGGAGAGGGAGGAAGGAAGAGCTGGGGAGAGGGGAGGGAAGGAGAGCTGGGGGAGAGGGAGGAAGGGAGCTGGGGAAGGGGGAGGAAGGAGAGCTTGGGAGAGGGAGGAACCGAGAGCGGGTAGAGGGAGAAGGAAGCTGGGTAGAGGGCGAGGAAGGAGGAGCTGGGTAGCAGGGGAGGAAGGCAGAGCTGGGGAGAGGGAGGAAGGAGAGCTGGTTAGAGTGGGAGGAAGGAGAGGCTGGGAGAGGGAGGAAGGAGAGCTGCGGTCAAGAGCAAGGAGGAAGGAGAGCTGGGTAGAGGGGAGAAGAGAGGCTGGTAGAAAGGAGAAAAGGAGAGCTGTGGGTAGAAAGGAGAAAGGAGAGCGGCGAGAGGGGAGGAAGGAGAGCTGTGGTAGAAAGGAGAAAGGAGAGCTGGCGAGAGGGAAAGTGGGTAAAAAGACCGGCAGGTACCTGGGGGCAGAGTGTCTCCAGCTGGGATGCAGCCATACGGACCAGTTGACACCCTCCTCATTATTAGAGATTGGAAGGCAGGCCAGGTTGGCCACTAGAACAACCAACACACAGCAGTCAGACTCACACCTCATAAAACTGCATAGCATTGTAGTCTCAATGTTTTACTGTCGCCTCCAGGAGGAGAGAGATGAGACAGCTCAGGTTCTGATTATATACAGTACACAGCATGGGAGTGTACAACCTAGTAAACGAGAAAACAGTAGACTCACACACTACATACACGCATGGTCAGTGTTTTCCTAGATTAAATTTAGCAGCGGAATATCATGTGGACGCACTCAAAAAAAAAAAAAAAACAAAGAATAATGAACACAGTGTATTCGAAATATTATTCAGACCCTTGACCTTCCACGTTACCGCTTTTCTAAAATCAGTCTAAACTAAATAAAATCCTCAATCACACACAATACCCCAAATGGCAATTTTTTGAAACAAAACAGAAATACCTTATTTTCATAAGTATTCACACCCTTGCTGTATGAGAATCGAAAATGAGCTCACGTGCATCATGTTTCATTGATCATCCTTGAGATATTTCTACCAACTTGGGAAGCCACCTCTGGACATGATTTGAAAGCACACCACACTGTCTATATAAGGTCCCACACCGTTGACAGTGCATGTCAGAGCAAAACCACCAAGTCACTGAGGTCGAAGGAAACGGTCCGTAGAGCTCCGAGACAGGATTGTATCACGGCACAGATTGGGGAAGGTAACCAAACACATTTCGTGCATTCCCCAAACATATAGTGGCCTCCATCATTTTTAATGGATAAAGTTATTTGAAACAACCCAATGACTTCCTCTCCTAAAAGCTGTCCGCCCGGCCAAACTGAGCAATCAGGGGAGAAGGGCCTTAAATCAGGGAGGCGGACTAAGACACCCAATGACGTCACTCTGACACTGAGCTCTAGAGTTCCTCTGTGGCGATGGGAAAGTACCCTCCAGAAGGAACCATCTCTGCAGCACTCACAATGAGGTCTTATGGTAGAGTGCCAGACAGCAGCCACTCCCATCAAAAGGCACCATGACAGCCCACTTCGAGTTGTACCGAAAGGCACCTTAAAGGACTCTGACCATGAGAAACAGTTCTCTGATTTGATGGAAACACAAAATTAAACTCTTTGGAGCTGAATGCCAAGCGCTCATTTCTGAGCGGAAAACTACAGTGGAATAGCATGGCTGGGGGCAGCATCAACCTGTGGGATGTTTTTGGCGGGCAGGACCTGGGAGACTAAGTCAGGATCGAGAGGGAAGATGAACGAGCGCAGAAGTAGTAGTTAAAGAAAGAGTCCTTGATGAAAACCTGCTCCAGAAGAGCTTCAGGACTCAAGGGTACGGGGTGAAGGATCACTTCCAACAACAACTATCCCAGCACAAGAAAACACAGGAAGTGTGGCTTCAGATAAGGAGCAAGTCTCACTGACTGTACCTGTGAGGCTGGGCCCGCCAGAATCGGACTTGAACCCGAATTGAACATCTCTGGAGAGAATACTGAAAACTAGCTGGTGCAGCAGACCTCCCATCTCAACCTGACGAGCCTTGAGAGTTCTGCAGAACGAAGAAATGGAGAAACTCCCCAAAAACAGGTGTGCCAAACTTGGTAACCTCAGACGGCAAGCTCAGTACGGCTAGCCCAACTGGTCATCGACAAAAGTAAACTGAGTGAAAGGCTAAAAACACTATGTAATACATTTCGAAAAAATGTCTTAATGTCATTATGGGGGTATTGTGGTGATTAAGAAGAAAACTCTTGAATGAGTAGGTTTCTAAAACTTTGACCGGTTAATTACGTGAGGGTACACACACACACACACACACACACACACACACACACACCACACACACACCCACACACAAACAATACACAGCCACACACATCACACAACACCACCACACACAACACACACGCGTGACACCTTGGCAGCATTATCAGAAAGCACAGCCATTGATAGTCACTGTAGGCAGACGACTACACACTTTAACATCTGTGTCTACCTGAGGGCTTTTTAGCTTCCACGGATAAATTAGACTATTAGTGACTTAAATACGTGGAATGACTCAA
>NW_019943039.1:59095-68750 GCF_002910315.2 Salvelinus sp. IW2-2015 | reverse complement strand
ATGCTGATTATTATACCAGTTACACCACACAAGAACAATGGGCCGAATCGGGAACCTTAAGCAGCGTTCTCGTGCGAGGTTACCACACCTAGTAAACGAGAAAACAGTCAGACTCACACACTACATACACCGCATGGTCAAGTGTTTCCTAGATTAAATTTAGCATGCGGAAATCAATGTGGACGCCACTCAAAAATAAAAAAAACAAAGAATAATGAACACATGTATTCGAAATTATTCAGACCACCTTGACCTTCCCACGTTACCGCTTTTCTAAAATCATTAAATATTAAATAAAATCCCTCAATCTACACACAACTACCCCATAATGGCAATTTTTGAAACAAAACAGCAAATACCTTATTTCATAAGTATTCACACCCCTTTGCTTATGGAAGAATCGAAAATGAGCTCACAGTGCATCATGTTTCCATTGATCATCCTTGAGATATTTCTACAACTTGGGAACCACCTCTGGAACTGATTTGAAAGCACACCACACCTGTCATATAAAGGTCCCACAGTTGACAGTGCATCGTCAGAGCAAACCCACCAAGCACATGAGGTCGAGAGGAACACGGTCCGTAGAGCTCCGAGACAGGATTGTATCACGGCACAGATTGGGGAAGGGTACCAAACATTCGTGCATTTCCCCAACAAGACATATAGTGGCCTCCATCATTTTTAAATGGAAATAGTTTGGAACAACCAAGACTCCTCTCCTAAAGCTGTCCGCCCGGCCAAACTGAGCAATCAGGGGAGAAGGGCCTTAAATCAGGGAGGTGACTAAGAACCCAATGGTCACTCTGACCGAGCTCTAGAGTTCCTCTGTGGCGATGGGAGTACCTTCCAGAAGGACAACCATCTCTGCAGCACTCCACCAATGAGGTCTTTATGGTAGAGTGGCCTGACAGCAGCCACTCCTCAGTAAAAGGCACATGACAGCCCACTTCGAGTTTACCGAAAAGGCACCTAAAGGACTCTGACCATGAGAAACAAGATTCTCTGATTTGATGAAACCAAGATTGAACTCTTTGGACTGAATGCCAAGCGTCATTTCTGGAGGAAACTACAGTGAATAATGGTGGTGGCAGCATCACTTTGTGGGGATGTTTTTTGGCGGCAGGGACTGGGAGACTAGTCAGGATCGAGGGAAAGACGAACAGCGCAAAGTAAAGAGAGATCCTTGATGAAAACCTGCTCCAGAGCCCTCAGGACTTCAGACTGGGGTGAAGGATCACCTTCCAACAGACAACTATCCTCAGCACAAGAAAACACAGGAGTGGCTTCAAGATAAGTCTCTGAATGTCCTTGAGTGGGCCAGCCAGAATCCGGACTTGAACCCGAWTGAACATCTCTGGAGAGTACTGAAAACAGCTGTGCAGCGACGCTCCCCATCCAACCTGACAGAGCTTGAGAGGTTCTGCAGAGAAGAATGGGAGGAACTCCCCAAATACAGGTGTGCCAAGCTTGTACCATCAGACTCGAGGCTGTAACCGCTGCCAACGGTGCATCGACAAAGTACTGAGTAAAGGGCCTGAAAACATATGTAAATGTACATTCGAAAAAATGTCTAAACACCATTTTTTGGTTTGTCGTTATGGGGTATTGTGTAGATTAACTTCTTATGGCTGGGGGCAGTATTGAGTAGCTTGGATGAATAAGGTGCCCAGAGTAAACTGCCTGCTATTCAGGCACATTTGCTAAGATATGCATAGTATTAGTAGATTTGGATAGAAAACACTCTGAAGTTTCTAAAACTGTTTGAATGATGTCTGTGAGTATAACAGAATTTATATGGCAGGAAAAAAAACTGAGAAAAATCCAACCAGGAAGTGGGAAATCTGAGGTTTGTAGTCTTTCAACTCTTTGCCTATCGAATATTCAGTGTCAATGGGGTCATATTGCACTTCCTAAGGCTTCCAATAGATGTCAACAGTCTTTAGAACCTTGTTTGATGCTTCTACTGTGAAGAATGAGGGAAAGAGAGCTCTATGAGTCAGGTGTCTGGCATGAGCTGATCACGTCCGCTCCCGTGAGAGTGACCTGCGTTCCATTGCATTTCTGAAGACAAAGGAATTCTCCGCTTGAAACATTATTGAAGATTTATGTTAAAAACATTCTAAAGATTGATTCTATACACCGTTTGACATGTTTCTACGAACTGTAATGGAATTTTTTTAACTTTTCGTCTGGCCTGCGCGTCGTGAATTTGGATTTGTGAACTCAAGGCGCAAACATAAAGGAGGTATTTGGACATAAATGGACTTTATCAAACAAATCAAACATTTATTGTGGAACTGGGATTCCTGGGAGTGCATTCTGATGAAGATCAAAGGTAAGTGAATATTTATAACGCTATTTCTGACTTCTGTTGACTCCGCAACATGGCGGATATCTTCTTGGGTTGTGTTGGTCTCTGAGCACCGTACTCAGATTATTGCACGGTGTGCTTTTTCCGTTAAGTTTTTTTTATTTTAAATCTGACACAGCGGTTGCATTAATGGGGGGGAAACTATTTAATAAAATGTTATAATTTGGCTGTAACATAACGTAGAGAAAGTCAAGGGGTCTGAATACTTTCCGAGTGCACTGTATATAAGGAATTGGCAACGCGTTCTGTTTCTGAGAAATAAGGTAGGCCACTTGATTTCAACATGAACAAAGTGGACAGGCTAGCATGCTGTTCAAACAGTTGCTCTTTCCAAGACAGACTGACCAGGTGAAAGCTATGATCCCTTATTGATGTCGGGCTGTTAAATCCATAAAAATAAAATCAGTGTAGATGAAGGGGAAGAGACAGGTTAAACAATGATTGTTAAAGCCTTGAGAGATAATGGAAACATGGATTGTGTTTGTGTGCCATTCAGGGGGAAGAAAAGATTGAAGTGTCTTTGAACAGGGGTATGGCAGTAGGTGCCAGGTGCACCAGTTTGAGTCAAGAACGGCAACGCTGCTGGATTTTTTCCCCCCACGCTCAACATTTTGAGAATGACCCAAAATAAATGAGTCTTTATTAATGAAAGAGCTTTAAGGGTGGTTCTGGTTAAATTTGTAACAAAAATAACATTTTTCATAGAAAGACTTGAAAGCCAGATCTGTGATTATAGCAACAACAAAAAAAACAGGTTCAACTATTTGGGTAAAATACTTTCATTATTATTAGTTGTTGAAGGCCAATTTAGACCTGAACTCCGATTATTAGGTAGAAACGCAACAGACGTCAGAGCGCACAACCGAATAATTATTAATTCAAGCTAAAGATTGTATTGCTACGGATTCCGCAACACGTTCAGCCTTTACGGCTGAGACCACAAATCTATGGCGCAGGATTCCTGTTAAGTAGCAGTTAGCTGCAAGCCGTCATGAAAACTAAGATTTTCTGACTTTCGTGACCAAGCTAATTTAAGGCTAACTGTTCTAGCATTGATTGATACACTCACAAACGCTTGGATTGCTTTCGCTGTAAAGCATATTTTCAAAATCTGACACGATAGGTGGATTAACGACAAGCTAAGCTGTGTTTTGGTATATTTCACTTGTGATTCCATGATTATAAATCTTTTTAGTATTATTTTTGAATTTGGCGCTCTGCAATTCAGTGGTTGTTTAGGAAAATGATCCCGTAATTGGGATCTGTGCGCCAAGAAGTTTTAAAATGAAGAAAAACTCTTGAATAAGTAGGTGTTCTAAAACTTTGACCGGTTGCGTGAGGGTACACACACACACACACACACACACAACACACACACACACCTTGGCAGCATTATCAGAAAGCACAGCATTGACAGTCACTGCTAGACAGACAATACACAACTTTACATCTGTGTCACCTGAGGATTTTAGCTCCACGGATAAATTTGACTGTTGGTGACTTAAATACGTGGATGACTCACAACTTCCTGCAGATTAAAATCAAGAACGAGGTACTTATTGTTGGAGCCAAGCACAGAGAGAGAACCTGGCTGCACATTTTAATTCACAGGCAATAAAAATAAAACACCAGGTTAAAAAAAACCTAGGTGTTATTTTAGAATCAATTTCAAATCACACATTAGGAATGTGACCAATAGATTTTAAATCACCTGAGGAACATTGCCACGGTGCAGCCATTTCTTTCTCAGGTCGAATACAGAAAAATCCATGCTTTTATTACCAGCAGGCTCGACTACTGTAATGCTCTCCTGTCTGGTCAACCCAAGAAAGCCATTGGTCAACTGTAAAACATACAGAATGCTGCAGCGTGGGTACTGACCAAGACCAGACGGGGAGCACACATTACACCGGTTTAAAGGTCTCTGACTGGCTGCCTGAGAGTTTTAGAAATTATTTTAGATTTAGATTATGTTTTTAAATAATCCACGATTGCTCACCCCAATACATGTCAGACATGCTTTTAAGTTATGTATCCAGTAGGTCTTAGGTCCCAAAGCCTAGACCAAGAGGATGGAGAGACAGCCTTATAACTATCCAAAGCCTAGACCAGGAGGCATGGAGAGACAGCCTTTTAACTATCCAACCTAGGACCAAGAGGCATGAGAGGACAGCCTTTTAACTATCCCAAAGCCTAGGACCAGGAGGCATGGAGAGACAGCCTTTGAACTATCCCAAAGCCTAGAACCTGATGGGGACCAAGAGACAGAGGCAGCCTTTAGTTATTATGCCCCCAGCCTGCCAGAGAATCTGAGCGGGGCCCAAACTGTGGACATATTTAAAAAAGATCTTAAAAAGGCATCTTTTTAACTTTGCTTTTTAGTTGTTTTGAGTTTATTTTTTATTTTTTACAGGGACAGCGCACATTAATCAACATTTCAGTTAAAGTGGCGGTTTTAGCCAGCCGGCTAATTTTCAAACGCAATCCCTGGGCAGGTTCAGGTTGTGTCTTTAGATAATCTGATGTTTGTGTGGTAAATATTTCAGCTTTTATTTTCATTATTTTGTATTTATCTTTCTCTTCTCTCCTGTTAAGCACATTGAGTAGCATTTCATGTCTGAAATGTGCTGTATAAATAAAGCTTGATTTGCTTACTGAAATGCAGTATTACCTTAAATTTTACTACAAAGTTAATTTTAAGGATTTTTAAAATATTTTTTATTAAAAAGTTAATATATTTTCTGAATCGCCCATATGGCCCAGCCCTAGTGCTTGCCTACGGCTGGTACCCTGCTGTAGATTCAGTATAAAATCTATCAAAATGAATCTTAGGGGTAATGGAAAAAGAAGCATCAGTGGTTATATTGCCAAAGCAGATATCAATCTGTTCCAGACATGACACTAATAATCTGAAACAAAGAGCCTCAGACAGGGACAGTAAATTACAGAACCATTTAACGGACTAACAGGTTGGGAATTGTATGAATTCAATTCTACTAAATATTCTGGTGTTGATATATTCTGTCACTAAATTCACTCCGGTAGATTAAATCCATTTATAACAGAGACTGTCTCTGCCTTAGAGCGTAGTGAGTTATTAGCTTAAAAACCACAGGTTACCTAAATATCAACACCCAGAGAATCGCTGAATTAATACCCGGTTTGAACAGTCAAGTCTTCTCAATAATGAAGAGAAACTGGATCAGTGAAGAGCCGAGGAGGACGGATTACAGCTACAGGTTGAGGAATGCATCACACAGTCACAACCCCACATTTGGCCAGAATTAAATCTTAAGGTACGGTGTCAGCTTTTAAAATGTAATCTAAAGAGAGGATCTGCAGAGAAGAATGGGAGAAACTCCCCAAATATAAGGTGCCCAGAGTAAACTGCCTGCTACTCAGMCCCAGAACTAAGATATGCATATTATTGGTACCGTTGGGGAAAAAAACTGAGGTTTGTAGAAATGTAAAAATAATYTAGGAGAATATAACAATAGATATGGTAGGAGAAAATCCAAAGAAAAACACACCAGATCCCCCCCCCCCCACAGGGTGTCAGCAGTCTATGTTCAAGGTTTCAGGCTTGTAACTTCAAAAACTAATAAGAAATACGTTTTAGTAGAAGGACAGTCTTGGAAATCTGTGTTGCTCGCGCCATGAAGAAATTACACACCTGCTAAAATCAGTTCCTATTGAACATACTTTCCGAAATAAATATTATAGTTTGATTACAWTTTAGGGTATCTGAGGAGTAAATAGAAACGTTTGTTGACTTGTTGAAACAAAGTTTGGGGGGGCGATTTTTGGATTCCTTTCTCTGTCTGTTGAACGAGTCGATTACTCAAATCGATGGGGCCAACTAAACAGACTTTTTGGGATATAAAGGATTTTTTTGAACAAAAATGACACTACATGTTATAGCTGGGACCCGTCGGATGACAAATCAGAGGAAGATTATCAAAAAGTGAATAGTTCATCTTTACATGTGAATGTATAAAACCTGTGCCGGTGGAAAAATATTTTGATGTAGGGCACCGTCCTCAAACAATTGCATGGCATGTTTTCGCTGTAATAGCTACTGTAAATCGCACAGTGCAGTTAGATTAACAAGAATTAAAGCTCAACAAAATGTTTAAAATCCATCATATTTATTATAATTTACATGAATTACGCGCCATCCGGTTTCACCGGAAGTTGTCCCCCTAGCAGGACCCCGATCCTTAAGATAACAGGCTCCACTCTTCTGAGAAGGCTTTCCACTAGATGTTGGAAAATTGCTGCAGGGACTTGCTTCCATTCAGCCACAAGAGCATAAGTAAGGTCCGGCACTGATGTTGGGCGATTAGGCCGGCCTCGCAGTTGGCGTTCCAATTCATCTCAAAGGTGTTCGATGGGGTTGAGGTCAGGGCTCTGTCAAGGCCAATCAAATTCTTCCACACCGATCTTGACAAACCATTTCTGTATGGACCTCGCTTTGTGCACGGGTGCATTGTCATGCTATAACAGGAAAGGGCATTCCCCAAGCTGTTACCACAAAGTTGGAAGCCCAGAATTGTCTAGAATGTCATTGTATTCTATAGCATTAAGATTTCCCTTCACTGGAACTAAGGGGCCTGAACGTTCTAGCCAGAACCAAGTAAAACAACCCCAGACCATCATTCCTCCTCCACCAAACATTACAGTTGGCACTATGCATTCGGGCAGGTAACGTTCTCCTGGCATCCGCCAAACCCAGATTAGTCCGTTGGATTGCCAGATCGTGAAGCGTGATTCCGCACTACAGACAAAGCGTTTCCATGACTCCAGAGTCCAATGCCGGCAAGCTTTACACCACTTCAACTGACGCTTGGAATTGCGCATGGTGGCTTGTGTGTGGTGGCTCGGCCATGGAGCGCCGAACAAACAGTTCTTGTGCTGACGTTGCTCCAGAGGCAGTTTGGAACTCTGAAGTGAGTGTTGCAACAGAGAACAGACCATTTTAACGGGCTTCAGCACTCTGCGGTCCCATTCTGTGAGCTTGTGTGGCGTATTACTTTACAACTGAGCCATTGTTGCCCCTAGACGTTCCCACTTCACAATAACCGCACTTACAGTTGACCGGGGCAGCCACAACAGAGCAGAAATGTGACTGACTGAATCGTTTGAAAAGGTGGCATCTTATGACAGTGCCACGTTGAAAGTCACTGAGCTCTTCAGCAAGGCCATTAGTACTGCCAATGTTTGTCTATGGAGATTACATGGCTGTGTGCTCGATTGTATACACCTGTCCTCAATGGGTGTGGCTGAAATAGCCAAATACACTAATTTGAAAGGGTGTCCACGCACTTTTGTACACTGTTCTAGTTATAACTCAGCAGCTTTACACTTGTACACCTTACATATACTGAACAAAAATAAAACAAATTTCGAAGATTTTACTGAGTTACAGTTTTGGGCTGTGGCGGGTCGATTTAGTTAAACGGATTGTCATGCAAAAGTCTGCCGGTCTCATTGACCGTTAATTAACAAACACGTTTAGCATCTCCAGTCCGTCAAGCTGCTGATGCGCTTTTGGAACATCTACAGTAAAAAAGGCAATAGATCAATTCAARACACACCATCARAAATCAATAATTTATTTTAGTCTGGTCTAAACAAACATTATGATGTGAAGAAAATGTATTTCAGAAGAACAGAATATGAGTTGGTCTACTGGCTGTTATCTGGCTATACTATATGGCTGTAGGCTTGTTCATTTATCAGACTAGATACTGTATGTTATCTGGCTATGATATAGACTGTAGGCTTGTTCATTTATCAGACTAGATACTGTATGTTATCTGGCTATGATATAGACTGTAGGCTTGTTCATTTATCAGACTAGATACTGTATGTTATCTGGCTATGATATAGACTGTAGGCTTGTTCATTTAGCAGACTAGATACTGTATGTTACTTGGCTATTCTCCATGATATAGACTGTAGACGTGTTCATTTAGCAGACTAGATACTGTATGTTATCTGGCTATGATATAGACGTGTAGGCTTGTTCTATTAGCAGACTAGATACTGTATGTTATCTGGCTATTTGAATAGACGTAGAACTTTTTCATTTAGCAGACAAGAAATACTGTGTATAATCCCCTGCCATTATTTTATAATAAGCTGAATAAAATAGAAAGGATATTTTTCCAATTCCAGAGCAACTGTGCATATGAAGTGGCTATATTGAGCGTAAAAGCGATCATTTGAAACAGGTCCTGTAAGCTTGATTTAGAGTTACTTGGCAACTTTAGTTGTGAATGATACAACCCTTTGAATTCCTTAGAAATCAAAACAAACTCAGCAAAATAAAGAAACGTCCTCTCACTGTCAACTGCGTTTATGTTCAGCAAACTTAACATGTATATATTTGTATAAACAAGATTCAACAAGTACCACAGACATGTGACTAACAGAAATGGAATAATGTGTCCCTGAACAAAGGGGGGGGGGTCAACATTAAAAGTAACAGTCAGTAGCTGCATTAAGTACTACAGTTCATCTCCTCCTCCTGGACTGTACCAGATTTGCCAGTTCTTGCTGTGAGATGTTACCCCACAATATTGGAACAACGTTGTCTAATGAAGGCAAACAATGTAGAGTCCTCCAATCCTCTTATGCTGTAGCCTACTCCCGACCGTCACGTTGTACAGCGCCATATTTTCCATTCCATCCTAACGGAAACGCCGAGGGTTTAGTTTTTCTCGGAATTGAGTAAATTGGAATACACCGTTGCTCCTGTATTTATTCTAGTCGAGTTGTGATGGTGGGTGCAATTGTAAACTATGATTTTCTACCTGAAATATGCACCATTTTTCTAACAAAAAACTATCCTATAACAAAAAATATTGTTATCAGACTGTCATCTGATGAGGTTCTTTCTTGTGTAGTGGCTATCAATCATCTTATATTAGTTTGTCCGAATTGGTGATAGCTACTGTGGAGAGAAAAAATGGTGGACAAGAAAAATGGTGTCTTTGCTACCGTGGTTAGCTATAGATTACATAGTGTCTTCCCTGTAAAACATTTTAAAAATCAGAATGATTGCTGGATTCACAAGAAGTGGATCTTTCATCTGGTATCTTGGACTTGTGATTGAATGATATTTAGATGCTACTATTACTTGTGACGCTATGCTAGCTATGCTATTCAGCTTTTTTAACTGGTGGGGGGGTGGGGTGCTCCCGATCCGGTTTCTGACTCGGCAGAAGTTAAAATCAATCCCATATACTTTGTTATACATAAAAGGTTTGACAATTA
>NW_019943039.1:50807-55456 GCF_002910315.2 Salvelinus sp. IW2-2015 | reverse complement strand
AAATTATCTGGTAATGCCAATATGGAAGACAATCAAATGCTTCTCAACCGTGCCCTCTGGTGAAACTAGCACTAAAAAAAAAAAAAAAAATTGCTGACAATTAAATAACGTGCCACAGAATGCTGCAAGCAGCCCGCAAGGTGTGCTGCAGTATGACGCAAACTTCAAAAGAAGGAACCACTGTATGTCAAATTTGTTTTAATTTACAATGCCACATTATCAATTGGGAAGGAGCAGGGGAAGTGGGAAAAAAAGACATGCAATCCGTATGTACTCGAATAGCGGAGCTGTGCTTAATATGAGCAGCTGAGAAATAAATATAACACTTATTTCACTCCAAACATCAACCACTGTTTGAGGACAATGCTCTCGCTGCGAGACAGCTGATATTCTGCTCAAACTCTGTATGGCATGGGCTCCTCCAACCCTGTTCCTGCAGTTACCCAGTACTTAAATATGGGAAACCAAGTGAAATCTGTTCCTGTTCGGGAACATCGATAGTAACGTGCTATCATAAAAAACATGTTTCACTACAAACTGTTGAAAGCCCTTTTCTCTGCACACTGGAGAAAAMAAAATAGGAGAGGGAGGAATGGAGACGCTCGCTGGTGAGATATTCTATATAGCTAAAAAAGGTAATGTGTCACCCAATTAATTATGAAAATATAATTACGAGGCTATTCAAAATAATATACAAATTCACTAATTGTAAGCTAACTGTATGCCACACCTGCACAATCAATGAACCAACAGCATCAACTAGGGCTATATGTTCTCTCCCAGACATTTCGGGGGCATAAGGTAACCAGTCCATCCAGTATGCAGAATACAGCTCAAAAGGAGATTATTCAAATGTATTTAAATTTTGGAGTATAGGCCAGACCAAAGACATTTAAAATAATCAGTTGGTGTTTTATATTTTTCTGCCATGCGTAATGTGTTAAGACTACGTATTGTATAAGAGTACAATCAGTGTTAAATTCAGTCTTTTTGTTTAAGGGCTTGGGTTCCTAAGCCTATGAATATGCATCAGCTCTAATATACATATGGGTGTTTTGAATGAATCGTCAATTTAGAAAGCACCGTCCATTTGGTTATGTGGTAGGCTTTGAAAACAACACCCACAAGTACCATGTTTTACACTCAGTTAAACTTCTTACTTCTTACTTCAAATTGATCATCACAGAAATGTGAGTTTTAAACACATGATACTGTTTGATGTGATTTTTAGATTGAATTTGCATTGATGTCAGTGGTTAGAGGGACAATAGAGRCKTGAGTACCAGGCCATTAGGACCTGATTGATGGACAATAGAGCCCTGAGTAACAGGCCATTAGGACCTGATGGAGGGACAATAGAGTCCTGATACCAGGCCATTAGACCTGATGGATGGACAATAGAGCCCTGAGTACAGGCCATTAGGACCTGATGGAGGACAAGAGCAGTCCTGAGTACCAGGGCCATTAGGACCTGATGGAGGAACAATAGAGCCCCTGAGTACCAGGCCATTAGGACCGATGGAGGACAATAGAGCCCTGAGTACCAGGTCATTAGACCTGATGGAAGACAATAGAGCCCTGAGTACCAGCCATTAGAACTGATGGAGGGACAGTAGAGCCTGAGTACCAGGTCATTAGGACCTGATGGAGGGACAATAGAGCCCTGAGTACCAGGTCATTAGGACATGATGGAGGGACAATAGAGCCCTGAGTACCAGGTCATTAGGACCTGATGGAGGGACAATAGAGCCCCGAGTACCAGGTCATTAGGACCTGATGGAGGGACAATAGAGCCCTGAGTACCAGGTCATTATGCCATTAGCTCTGGTGGACATTCCAGCAGTCAACATGCTAATTGCACACTCCCTCAAAACTTGAGACATCTGTGGCATTGTGTTGTGTGACTAAACTACACATTTTAAAAGTGGCCTCATCTCTAGCACAAGGTGCACCTGTGTAATGATCATGCTGTTTAATCAGCTTCTTGATATGCCACATCTGTCAAAGGAGAAATGCTCACTAACAGGGACGTGCAACAAATTTGTGCACAAAATTAAATACTTCCTTTTTTGTGTATGGGATCTTTTATTTCAGCTAATCAAACATGGGACCAACACTTTACATGTTGCGTTTATTGAATTGTTTCAGTGTACATTTAAAATGCTCCTAAAGTTAAACTACATCTCTGATTATAAAATGACTTAATGTAAAACGAGTCATTATACACAGCGAGAGGTGACGAGTCATTACGACGTTCTGCAGACACTCGCATGTAATTAAATAGATCATTATCTCTATGGTTACTGAGCATGCTACTGTCTGGTTGCCTTGGTGACCGGTCTCCTGAGTGACTGGTCGCCTGGCTGTACTGCTGACTAGTGTGTCCATGCCTGGCCTATTGAGGTGACAGGAAGTCAGGGACAAAGGGAGTCTAGCTGGCACACTGTGGATGTGTTCTGTGGTACAGGTGAACTACAGTATTCTGCCACAGTGTGGCAAGTCTAGGGCCCTGTCAACTGGCTTTAATATATCTCCTCTCTTTTTACCTGCGCCGCTCCTGCCTTCCTGCACCCTCGCCCCTATTTCCTCCATCACTCCGATCTGAAAGTGACCAGGTGAAAGCCAGCCTAATGATGAGCTTCCACCAGAGTTAGAGCCCAACGCCGCGTCGCCATAGAGTTAGAGCCCAACGCCGCGTCACCATAGAGTTAGAGCCCAACGCCGCGTCACCATAGAGTTAGAGCCCAACGCCGCGTCACCATTGCTGCACTGACTGCAAGCGTATATCCCACTAGCATTGAATATCCATTGATCTCTCATCATTCAACCACGGATTTCCTGTTGAATTTGGGTTAGAAACCGCATGATGTGAAGATGATTGAAAAACAAAAGATATTACAGGATTGTCCTTTATTTCATCATCATTGTGTCCAATAATTGCACAATGCTTGTATGACTGGCGGTTAATCAGCTTCTTGTATATGCCACATCTGTCAAAGGAGAAATGCTCACTTACAGGGACGTGCAACAAATTTTGTGCACAAAATTAAATACTTCCTTTTTTGTGTATGGGATCTTTTATTTCAGCTAATCAAACATGGGACCAACACTTTACATGTTGCGTTTATTGAATTGTTTCAGTGTACATTTAAAATGCTCCTAAAGTTAAACTACATCTCTGATTATAAAATGACTTAATGTAAACGAGTCATTATACACAGCGAGAGGTGACGAGTCATTACGACGTTCTGCAGACACTCGCATGTAATTAAATAGATCATTATCTCTATGGGTATTCTGAGCATGCTACTGTCTGGTTGCCTTGGTGACCGGTCTCCTGAGTGACTGGTCGCCTGGCTGTACTGCTGACTAGTGTGTCCTGCCTGGGCCTATTGAGGTGACAGGAAATCAGGGACAAAGGGAGTCTAGCTGCACTGTGATGTGTTCTGTGGTACAGGTGAACTACAGTATTCTGCCACAGTGTGGCAAGTCTAGGGCCCTGTCAACTGGCTTTAATATATCTCCTCTCTTTTTACCTGCGCGCTCCTGCCTTCCTGCACCCTCGCCCCTATTTCCTCCATCACTCCGATCTGAAAGTGACCAGGTGAAAGCAGCCTAATGATGAGTTCTTCCACCAGAGTTGAGCCCAACGCCGCGTCCCATAGAGTTAGAGCCCAACGCCGTCACCATAGAGTTAAGCCCAACGCCGCGTCACCATAGAGTAGAGCCCAACGCCACGTCAACCAGAGTTAGAGCCCAACGCCGCGTCACCATAGAGTTAGCCCAACGCCGCGTCACCATAGAGTTAGAAGCCCAACGCCGCGTCACCATAGAGTTAGAGCCAACGCCGCGTCCACAAGAGTTAGAGCCCAACGCCACGTCGCCATAGAGTTAGAGCCAACGCCAGTCACCATAGAGTTAGAGGCCAACGCCGCGTCACCATAGAGTTAGAGCCCAACGCCACGTCGCCATAGAGTTAGAGCCCAACGCCACGTCACCATAGAGTTAGAGCCCAACGCCGCTCACTATAGAGTTAGAGCCCAACGCCGCGTCACATAGAGTTAGAGCCCAACGCCGCGTCACCATAGAGTTAGAGCCCACGCCGCGTCACATAGAGTTAGAGCCCAACGCCCGTCACCATAGAGTTAGAGGCCAACGCCGCTCACCATAGAGTTAGAGCCAACGCCACGTCACCCATAGAGTTAGAAGCCCAACGCCGCGTCACCATAGAGTTAGAGCCCAACGCCGCGTCACCATAGAGTTAGAGCCCAACGCCGCGTCACCATAGAGTTAGAGCCCAACGCCGCGTCACCATAGAGTTAGAGCCCAACGCCGCGTCACCATAGAGTTAGAGCCCAACGCCGCGTTCACCTATAGAGTTAGAGCCCAACGCCGCGTCACCATAGAGTTAGAGCCCAACGCCGCGTCACCATAGAGTTAGAGCCCAACGCCGCGTACCATAGAGTTAGAGCCCAACGCGCGTCACCATAGAGTTAGAGCCCAACGCCGCGTCACCATAGAGTTAGAGCCCAACGCCCGCGTCACCACCAGAGTTAGAGCCCAACGCCGGCGTCACTATAGAGTTAGAGCCCAACGCCAGCGTCACCATAGAGTTAGAGCCCAACGCCGCGTCACCATAGAGTTGGAGG
>NW_019943039.1:47145-50782 GCF_002910315.2 Salvelinus sp. IW2-2015 | reverse complement strand
CAGAGTTAGGAGCCCAACGCCGCGTCACTATAGAGTTAGAGCCCAACGCCGCGCGTCACATAGAGTTAGAGCCCAACGCCGCGTCACCATAGAGTTAGAGCCCAACGCCGCGTTACCACAGAGTTAGAGCCCAACGCCACGTCACCATAGAGTTAGAGCCCAACGCCGCGTCACCATAGAGTTAGAGCCCAACGCCCGCCGTCCCATAGAGTTAGAGCCCAACGCCGCGTCACCAAGAGTTAGAGCCCAACGCCGCGGTCACCATAGAGTTAGAGCCCAACGCCGCGTCACCATAGAGTTTAGAGCCCAACGCCGCGTCACCAGAGTTAGAGCCCAACGCCGCGTCACCACAGAGTTAGAGCCCAACGCCGCGTCACTATAGAGTTAGAGCCCAACGCCGCGTCACCATAGAGTTAGAGCCCAACGCCGCGTCACCATAGAGTTAGAGCCCAAAGCCGCGCACCATAGAGTTTAGAGCCAACGCCGCGTCACCATAGAGTTAGAGCCCAACGCCGCGTCACCACAGAGTTTAGAGCCCAACGCCGCGTCAACCATAGAGTTAGAGCCCAACGCGCGTCACCATAGAGTTAGAGCCCAACGCCGCGTCACCATAGAGTTAGAAGCCCAACGCCAGCGTCACCATAGAGTTGAGCCCAACGCCGTCACCATAGAGTTAGAGCCGAGCCCAACGCCGCGTCACCATAGAGTTGGAGCATAACCAGTACATTGGTAGGAGAGACTAGTCTGTGTCCCTAATAGCTCCCCGTTCCCAGCTCTATTCCCTCTGCAGCTTAAAGGGATACATTGTGGTGTTGCAAAATTCCATGAACTTTCAATAAATTCCCTGGTTTCCAGAAATCCTGTTTGGAGGTTTCCAGAAATCCTGTTTATTCCCTCCTGATTCCGGGAAACTTCCCACCAGGATATCTGGAAGACCAGGGAATTTATTGAACGTTCCCGGGGATTTTTGCAACCCTAGAACAGGGTAAAGAAATCACAAGGTGACAAATCACAGCTCTTTTCCCTCTGCAGCTTATTAAAGGGATACATTGGAATTTTGGCAATGAGGCCCTTTTATTGACTTACCCAAAATCAGATGAACTTGTAGATACCGGTTCTGTCTCCCCAACTAGCGTTAGCATAATGAATGGAAGTCTGCGGTACTGAATTTGCTAGCAGATACCCATCCAATCATTATGCCTCTAACTTCATACTGGACACAGACCCAAAACAAACGTGAACGCACACACCTAGCGGTTGGAGCGTTGGGACAGTAACCCAAAGGGTTGCTAGTTCGAATCCCACAGCGGACAAGGTGAACAATCTGTCGATCTGCCCTGGAGCAAGGCACTTAACGCTACTTGCTCCAGGGTTGCCGTAAATAATGGCCGCCCTTGGCCGTGATGCGCCTCTCTATTTGACACCTCACACACGTGCACATGCAGTTAAAACACGACAAATATAAGCACCCCTATATGATATGTTTTTGGATTGCTAGCTACCATCAGCTGGTAGTGGCTGGCATGATTATAGAGAGGAGAGAAACCAGTGCATATTTAATCCCCCCTCTTCCATCCACAGAGCCATTCAAACATTCACTGAGCAATTGTCTATTTGTCTTTCATGTCTAAATAGAGACAGGAGAGGAGAGTTCAAATTGGATTCAGAGCATAAGTACCTCAAGGCAGTGAAGGAAGCAGCATATCTCCCTCTGCCTGCTAAACTCTCCCCAGTCTCCCCCCGCCTACTAAACTCTCCCCAGTCTCCCCCCTCCTACTAAACTCTCCCCACGCTGCAACCTAAGCAGAACTCTCGCTAGCCGGGAGAAGTTATTGCAGCTACGCCTGCCTTCCGCCCCCCGAGTGGAGTCCTCGACATAGTGAAAGTAGGTGGGGCACCGCGGGAACTGAGATCGGGCAGGCATACGGAGGAGATCCAGTAGCTGAGAAGCTATTCCAGTATCATTACGCGGAGGCGGGAGGAGCAAAGACTGAGGGATTAAGAGGTAGTGAAGACGGCGCAGACGGGCCGGCAGCTGGGCCTAAACTCCTCCCAGTCTGTTCCCCCCGCCTCCCCCCCTAACTAACACCTCCCCCAGTCTCCCCCCGCCTACTAAACTCTCCCAGTCCCCCCCGCCTACTAAACCTCCCCAACTCGTCTCTCCCACTCCCCCCCGCCCTACTAAACTCTCCCCAACTCCCCGCCACTAACTCTCCCCAGTCTCCCCCGCCTACTAAACTCTCCCCACGTCTCTCCCCCTGCCTGCTAAAACTCCCCCAGCTCCCCCCGCCTACTAAAACTCCCCCAGTCTCCCCCTCTCTTCCCAAGTCTCCTCTCTCCCTCCGCCCTCCTCCCAGTCTCCCCCTCCACTCCCTGCCTATTTAAATGTCTCCCTCCTAGACAGTCTCCCTGCCTAATAAACTCTCCCCACGACCCTCTCCGCCCTTCTCTCCCTGCCTAACTAAAACTCCCCAGCCCTCCCCCCCCCTCTCTCCCTGCCTACTAAAACCTCCTCCCCCAGTCTCCCCTGCTGCCTACTAAAACTCCCCCCACTTCTCCCCCCTCTCTCCCTCCTGCCCCTAAACTAAACTCTCCCAGTCTTCCCCCCTCTCTCCCTGCCTACTAAAACTCTCCCCCAGTTTCCCCCATCTCCCCCGCCTACTAAACTCCCCAGTCTCCCCCCCTCTCTCCCTGCCTAACTCTCCCCAGTCTCCCCCGCCTACTAAACTCTCCCCAGTCCTCCTCCCCTGCCTACTAAACTCTCCCCAGTCTCTCCCCAGTCTCCCCGCTGCCTACTAAACTCTCCCCAGTCTCCCCCCGCCTACTAAACTCCCCCAGTCTCCCCCTCTCCCCCGCCTACTAAACTCCCCCAGTCCCTCCCCCCCCCTGCCTACTAAAACTCTCCCCAGTCTCCCCCCCCTGCCCTACTAAACTCTTCCCAGCCTCCCCCTGCCTACTAAAACTCCCCAGCCTCCCCCCTCTCCCCTTGCCTACTAAACTCCCCAGCCCTCCCCCCCCCCTGCTACTAATAACTCTCCCCCGTCTTCCCCGCTGCCACCCCTACTTAAAACTCTCCCCAGTCTCCCCCTCTCTCCCGCCTACTAAACTCTCCCCAGTCTCCCCCCTCCTCTCCCGCCTACTAACTCTCCCCAGTCTCCCTCTCCCCCGCCTACTAAACTCCCCAGCTCCCCCCCTCTCCCTGCCTACTAAAACTCTCCCCAGCCCCCCCCCCCCCTCTCTCCCTGCCTACTAAACTTCTCCCCAGTCTCCCCCGCCTACTAAACTCTTCCTCAGCCTCCCCCGCCTCTAAACTCCCCAGCCTCCCCCCCTCTCTCCCTGCCTACTAAACTCCCCCAGTCTCCCCCTCTGCCTACTAAACTCCCCAGTCTCCCACCTCTCCTCACTGCCTTACTTAAACTCTCCCCATCTCCCCCCCTTCTCCCTGCCTACTAAACTCTCCCCAGTCGTCCCCTCTGGTGGCCTACTAACCCTAGTCCCTTGCCACTGCTACATCCTCCCAGTCTCCCCCTCTCTCCCTGCCTACGCTAAACTCTCCCCAGTTCCCTCCCCTCTCTCCCTGCCTAAGCTAAAAACTCTCCCCAGTTCTCCCCCCTCTCTTCCCTCTGCTAGCTAAACT
>NW_019943039.1:32467-47120 GCF_002910315.2 Salvelinus sp. IW2-2015 | reverse complement strand
TTTTTTTCCCCCCCCCAGTCTCCCCCCGCCTACTAAACACTCTCCCCAGTCTCCCCCGCCTACTAAACTCTCCCCAGTCTCCCCCCGCCTACTAAACTCCCCCAGTCTCCCCCGCCTACTAAACTCTCCCCCCCCTGCTAAATCTCCCCAGTCTCCCCCCGCCTCTAAACTCCCCCCAGTCTCCCCCGCCTACTAAACTCCCCCCAGTCTCCCCCGCTACTAAACTCTCCCAGCTCCCCGCCTATTAAACTCCTCCAGCTCCCCGCCTACTAAACTCCCCCATCCCCTCCCCCCGCCTCTAAACTCTCCCCAGTCTCCCCCCGCCTACTAAACTCCCCCCAGTCTCCCCCCGCCTACTAAACTCTCCCCAGTCTCCCCCCCTACTAACACTCTCCCAGTCTCCCCCCGCCTACTAAAACTCCCCAGTCCTCCCCCTAACTCCCAAGTCTACTCCCCCTGACTCCTCCTCCAGTCTCCCCCTCACTCCCGCCTACTAAACTCTCCCCCAGTCTCCCGCCTAGCCTAAACTTCCCCAGCCAGTTCCCCCCTCCCCCCGCCTACTAAAACTCCCCAGCTCCTCTCTCCCGCCTACTAAACTCATCCCCAGTGGCTCCCCTGACTCCCTAACCTAAACTCTCCGCCAGTCTCCCCCCTCTCTCCCTGCCTACTAAATCTCTTCCCCTTCCCACCCCTCATCTCCCCTACTAAACTTCTTCCCGCGGTTTCCGCGCGCATCTCCCCCTGCCTACTAACCTCCCCAGCCCTCCCCCCCCTCTCCCTGCCTACTCTCCCCAGCTCCTCCCTCCTGCTGTCCCCTACTAATGACTGCCCTCCCAGTCTCCCCCCTCTTCTCCCTGCCTACTGAAAACTACTCCCCAGATTTCTCTCCCCATTCTCCCCTTGGCTTTCCCTACCTAAACTCTCCCCAGTCTCCCCTTGCATGCCTTCTACTAACACACTCCCCACGTCCTCCCCCTGTCTCTCCCTTACGCCTATACAAAACTCCCCCAGTCTCCCCCCCCCTCTCTCCCTGCCTCTACTCTCCCCAATCCTTGCTTAAAACTCTCCCCACTGTCCTCTCCCCTCCTCCCCTAACTATAACTCTCCAGTCCCCCCTCTCCCGCTACTAAACTTCCCCCAGTTCCCCATCTCCCCCCTGCGCCCTACTAACTCCCACATGCCTCCCCCTCTCTCCCTGCCTACTAAACTCTCCCAGTCTCCCCTGCTGCCTACTAAACTCTCCCCAGTCTCCCCCCTCTCTCCCTGCCTACTAAACTCTCCCCAGTCTCCCCCATCTCCCCCGCGCTACTAAACTCCCCAGTCTCCCCCCCGCCTACTAAAACTCTCCCCACCCCTCCCCTCCCCCGCCTACTAAACCTCCCCAGTCTCCCCCATCTCCCCCTGCCTACTAAACTCTCCCAGCCTCCCCGCCTACTAAACTCCCCAGCCTCCCCCCGCTCTCTCCCTGCCTACTAAACTCTCCCAGTCTCCCCGCTGCCGTACTAAACTCCCCCAGTCTCCCCCCCCGCCTACTAAACTCTCCCCAGTCTCCCCCTCCCCCGCCTACTAAACTCCCCCAGTCTCCCCGCCTACTAAACTCTCCCCAGTCTCCCCCCCTCTCCCCCCTCCTACTAAACTCTCCCCAGCTCCTCCCCTTCTCTCCCTGCCTACTAAAACTCTCCCCAGTCTTCCCCCCTCTCTCCCCTGCTACTAAACTCTCCTCATGCCTCCCCCTGCTCTACTAAACTCCCCGCCTCCCGCCGCCCTCTCTCCCTGCCTACTAAACTCTCCCAGTCTCCCGCTGCTGCCTACTAAACTCCCCAGTCTCCCACCTCTCTTCACTGCCTTACTTAAACTCTCCCATCTCCCCCTCTCTCCCTGCCTACTAAACTCTCCCCACTGGCTTCCCCTGGGGTGTCCTACTAAACTGCTCCCTAGTCTCCCCCTCTCTCATCCTGCCTACTAAACTCTCCCCAGTCTCTCCCCTCTCCTCCCTGCCTACTAAACTCTCCCCAGTCTCCCCCCTCTTCTCCCCTGCTAGCTAAACTTCTCCCCAGTTCCCCCTCTACTCAACCGGCTAGGCAAAACTCCTACCAAAAGTCTCCGCCTCCCTCACGCCTCTTCTTCCCTTGCTGGCTAGCTAAAACTGCCGTCTCCCTAGGCAGCTGAAAAAACATCTATTTGAGAAGATGGCCTAGACATGGCAGCAGACACAACAATACGTTCCCTTTCATACTAATCTACACACGTCACACAGTATGTGGACACCTTGCTCATCAAACATCTCATTCCAAATAACATGGGCATTAATATGGAGTTGGTCCCACCTTTTGCTGACTCTCCCCAGTTTCCCCCCTCTCTCCCTGCTAGCTAAACTCTACCAAGTCTCCGCCTCCCTCAGCCTCTTCTCCCTGCCTGCTAAACTGCAGTCTCCCCTGAGCAGGCTGAAACCTTTGAGAAGATGGCCTAGAGGCAGCAGACACAACAATACGTTTCCCTTTCATCTAATCTACAGCTACCAGAAGTATGTGGACACCTGCTCATCAAACATCTCATTCCAAAAACATGGGCATTAATATGGAGTTGGTCCCCCTTTGCTGCTATAAACAGCCTCCACTCTTCTGGGAAGACGTTCCACTAGATGTTGGAACATTACTGAGTTCATTCAGCCACAAGAGCATTAGTGTGGTCGGGCATTGATGTTGGGCGATTAGGACTGGCTCGCAGGCGTTGTTCGAATTCACCCCAAAAGTTTGATGGGGTTAAAGTCAGGGCTCTGTGCAGGCAAGTCAAGTTCTTCCTCACCGACCTCAAACCATTTCTGTATGGACTGAGCTTTGTGCACGGGGACATTGTCGTGCTGAAACAAGGAAGGTCCTTTCCCAAAATGTTGCCATGAAGRTGGACGCACAGAAAAGTCTAGAATGTCATTGTATTCTGTAGTGTTAAGATTTCCCGTCACTAGAAAGTGCCTAGCCCGAACCATGAAAAACAGGCCCAGAGCATTATTCCTCCATCGAACTTTACAGTTGCCACTATGCATTGGGGKAGGTAGCGTTCTCCTGGCATCCGCCAAACCCAGATTCGTCCATCAGACTGCCAGATGGTGAAGCGTGATTCATCACTACAGAGAACGCGTTTCCACTGCTCCAGAGTACAAAGTTAGCGAGCTTTACGCCACCACAGCCGACGCTTGGCATTACGCATGGTGATCTTAGGCTTGTGTGCGGCTSCTCGGCCATGGAYACCCATTTCYTGAAGCTCCCGACGAACAGTGTGTGTGCTGATGTTGCTTCCAGAGGCAGTTTGGAACTCAGTAGTTAGTGTTGCAACCGAGGACAGATTTTTTTTACGTGTTTCAGCACTCGGCAGTCCTGCTCTGTGAGCTTGTGTGGCCCGCCACTGAGTCGTTGTTGCTCATAGACCTTTCCACTTCACGATAACAGCACTTACAGTTGACCGGGGGCAGCTCTAGCAAGGCAGAAACTAGACATACTGACTTGTTGGAAAGGTGGCATCCTATGACGGTGCCATGTTGAAAGCCCCTGAGCTCCTTTGTAAGGCCATTCCACTGCCAATGTTTGTCTATGGAGATTGCATGGATGTGACGAAATAGCCGAATCCACTAATTTTAAGGGGTCTCCACATACTGCTGTGTGTGTGTGTACACAAAATATTTGTCTGTTGTATTTTATACTTTATTTTTTGAAATAGAAATATATTTTTTATTTTTTGAAATATAGATATATATACACTGTTGCTTTGGAAATGAGGCATTTCAACGCTATAAAATAAAATACAACAGACAAATATTTTGTTGATTAGATATTGGCACAGAGTGTGCCGTAAGATGCGGCTGCCATATCCAGGGAAAATGAAGAGCGGCTCCAGAAACATTAGGATGAGAAAAGGTGAATTAACTATTGAAGACRGTGTGTAGTACCATCGCTGGTTTACAGGACCAAATGGAACCCTACTCCCTGTATAATGCACCAGTTTTTCCGCTGCAGTCAATTTAACTGACGCCGTGCCACGCCACAATCATTGCCGTCACGCCCCAAAAATATGAAATATTTATTTTGACGAGTAATGAATAGAACATTGACAACCCTCTAGTAGAATAGTTTATTTATATAAATCGGCTTGTTGTGTATTCTACGCCAGAGAAACATTCCTCTCCAGGTACATCCAAGTTAGCAGAGCCATAGGGAGGGAAACCCGCATCCAAGTTACCAGAGCCATAGGGAGGGAAACCCGCATCCAAGTTACCAGAGCCATNGGGAGGGAAACCCGCATCCAAGTTACCAGAGCCATAGGGAGGGAAACCCGCATCCAAGTTACCAGAGCCATGGGGAGGGAAACCCGCATCCAAGTTACCAGAGCCATGGGGAGGGAAACCCGCATTCTGACAAGCAGTCAATACACAACAATCATTGTGATATACATGTTCCTCTTCCTGTTTTACTCCTGGGTGTTCCCTTGTCTTAACGGTAGTAGAACAACCTTCCCTACCGCCATAACAGATTTCCCTAGCACAAACAGACAGAGAGAAGACAGGTTTCTTTTCCCCAGTTAGATTTTTTTTACCATCTGCGCCCATGGTTAGACTAGGATTAGACTGCCTTGTGGAAACCCTGCTTCATTCTGCCTTTATATGAGGTGGTGAAGCAATATGGCAGACAGTCTACTAGGTACCTCAGTGCGCCGGCGTAAATGGCCGTACCTCGGCGTAAATGGCCGTACCTCGGCGTAAATGGCCGTACCTCGGCGTAAATGGCCGTACCTCGGCGTAAATGGCCGTACCTCGGCGTGTTCTCTCCACTCCTCTCCCCCTCTACCTTTATCACTCTGCATCCATCCATATCCAACACCTCTCTCTCTCTCCCCTGTATCAGCATGGTTGAAGTGTCAAGGTGCTTCTGGTTGTGTCATCCCCTAACGCCACTGCTGACAGCGTGGAACCCTGGTCCTCCTGACCCCTTTCCTCTGATTCCTCACCGGCTTCCACCCATCTCCTTCCTGCTTCAACGCCCACGGTGGCCCCCTGGGCCCACCATCAACCCATTCTCACCGCCCACAGTGAAATGACGAGGGTTCGGTCACGGGCAATTTATAGGGACAAGTGAGGTTACTTTAAAATMTCACTTGGGGAACAGATTTCAAGTCAACTAATTCTCTCTCTCTCTCTCTCTCTTAAGGGAGATAAAACGCAGGGTTTAAAGCAACAACAAAAAAATCCCAGAACTGAAACTCAATCTCAAAACGATAGTCTGGGGCCATGTTAACCTCCACTATCATGTAAAAAATGTAATGACTCTCGTGCTTTTAGGGGAAGAGGATCATGTCGTACGTGTATTCACCAAAGAGTTGGACTAATTCCAGTCCCCTTGTTGGGGGGGTCTGAGTTATACCACCAATATGTTTTTAAATGGATTTTCTTTTTGGGGGGGGGGGGGGGTATGTTTATATATTCCCTTACTATTTTGTTAAACACAGTACAGATTAAGTCTGAACATTGTCATAATGTGACTACTTCGCTAGCCGATGTGAATCGGAGAACGAAAGCATTTTGAAAGAGAGAGATTGACTAATTAAGGTCATAATAAGAATCTAAATATACAAACCTGTGAAAGATTTGCAACTGGGCTCCGATGCACATCAGCCATCAGTTAAGGTTATTGGTGGGCCAGGGGTCGGTTGAAAATTCCGCCTCGCTGCTGGCACGGGGCCGGTAATGAAACACTGGGGTCAAACTAAACTGTAAATGAATAAAATTTAAAAATAGGTGAAAGAGGCAAATAGTAACGAACATTCTGATCTTTAATATGTTTTAACTTGAAACAGGGTTTTGCATTTCCCGCTATTGGTGATTGGGCAAATGTGAATTTTTTAGTGAGCCTGTTTTGTGCTGAATATTTTATTACATTTGTCAAAACTGATTCTAAATGAACTGAAGGACAATGGTCGGGATGTGGCTTTCCCTTTGTTGTATTCCCAACCGTAACAGCCCACTTGTAAAACGTTAGACGATAACAAGGCTTGGGCTGTAATATGGAACCATTAGCGCAGTACTTTTGATTGAATGAACAGTGGTAGAGGCATGATATAAAACTAGTTATATTTATTCGATTAGTAATTTAAAATGTTCTACGTTTGGCGGCTGTTGTCCTCTGCTATTTATTAATTGTTATGGTTCTCGGCAATGTTCCCCTTATTTTTTTTCGCGCAACTGGTGAAAACAAATTTCTGGTCTGCTGGCTGAGCGCAAACTTGAACGTTGTGAAAATTTCCTGGTGCAACTTCCCAGCACGGGGTGGTTCTGTTTGAACACTGAGGCTGTAGCCTGTTTAGTTAGCTTTTCCTGTTAACACTGGAGGCCTGTACCTTGCTTTAATTAAGTTTTTTAGCTTGTTAAACCCAGCTGAGGCTGTACCTGCTTTAAGTATAGTTTTACATGGTTAACAACTGAGGCTGGTTACCGCTGTTTAAGTTAGTTTTACTGGTGAAAACAACTGAGGCTGTACGCGGCATTAAGTTACAGTTTTTTTACTTGTGAACACTGAGGCTTGTAACCGCTTTAAAGTTTACAGTTTTTAAACAGTGGCCAAAGTAGGCTACTGTGGCTAGTTTGATCATAATGTAGATCTACGCAGAGTAGCGTCCTAACCCAGATCAAAAAACAAATGGAGTAAAATGCATTCCATAAACATTGTTTAAAACAAGGAAAAGCTTGTTCTTATCATTCAGGCATACAAGTAGCATCCCAATGTGTGTTGTTCAATGGTAGGGGCCTAAATTTCCAACAACTATTTGAGCCTCGGCTAAATATGAATCACACGAGCCGGTAATTAGATGTAATTGTATTACTTTGTGAACACACAGCTGAGCATTTAAATGATTTACTTTTGTATGTAATATTTAACTGGGCTGATGGTGCCTGCATCTGATGGTCAAGTCTCGGCGGTGGGAGAGAGCAGCAGACTGAGGGTCAGTCTCGCGGTGGAGAGAGCAGCAGACTGAGGGTCAGTCTCGGCGGTGGAGAGAGGCAGCAGACTGAGGGGTCCAGTCTCTGGCGGTTGAAGAGAGCAGCAGACTGAGGGTCCGTCTCACGCAGAGGGAGAGGCAGAGACTGAGGGTCAGTCTCGGGGCGGTGGGAGAGAGCAGCAGACTGAGGGTCAGTCTCGGCGGTGGGAGAGAGCAGCAGACTGAGGGTCCGTCTCAGTGGAGGTAGAGAGCAGCAGACTGAGGGTCCGTATCAGAGGAGGGAGAGAGCAGCAGACTGAGGGTCAGTCTCAGCAGAGGGAGAGAGCAGCAGACTGAGGGTCCACCTCTCAACACCCCCCCCTCCTCCACTGACTAAAACAAGACACCGTCTTCTAGCTGATGGCAAAACTCCAGTCACATTGCATTATGAACAGAGAAAGTGAAATATTCCTGGCTATTAAAAGCCTCAAGCTGCTAATATCGCAGACCTATAGATACACTTTCCTACTCATTCATTACTGCTGCAGTGCTTGTTGTAGTCATTCATTACTACTGCAGTGCTTGTTGTAGCACTGAGTGGAAATAGGAAGAATGCTCATTTCATGGCTTATTACAAAGTGTTGACAGCGCTGAGTAAGACCTTAAACTTACTCATAAAAACAGCAGCTCTTTGCAGTATTCGTTGACAGTCTCGCTCTAGACATGGCATTAAACATTTTGAAATCTCACAGTATCAACTTCGCTGTAGTTTTATTTTATTCCCGCTATGTTACTGCAGACACGGTCATCTGAGTCATTCGATTGGCCAACGGTAGGCCTGGTTTGTACCTTCAGACACATGAAAATGGTTCAAAACGGCAAAAGTTGGTGGAGCAGCTGAATCGGTTCGCAGGGCAGCTGAATCGGTTCGCAGGGCAGCTGAATCGGTTCGCAGGGCAGCTGAATCGGTTCGCAGGGCAGCTGAATCGGTTCGTACCTATCACTAAGAGCCCGGGAACGCTCGGGAGACGGCGATCGACCGGGAACGCTCTGGAGACGGCGATCGACCGGTTGGTGACCACTGCTCTAGAAAGTGGAGTGAAGTTTAATCTAGTGAGTCTCTGTGGCTGATATTTCTGTGGCTACTCCACACGCAGCTTAGAGGGAACATTGATCCTCAGTACCATCTAATTTCTCAATTTACTTTTACTCCCCCCCCCTTCCATTTGTTTTGTGTCTAAATTCCAAAAGAAGATGCTCCTCTCGTGGTCATAAGCCAATAGGCTTATCCAGGGTTCTTGTCTAGGGGCTTGAGAGGTGGCAGCATTGAAACGGGTCAATGAGACAGTCTTCATTTCTTGACCTGGACCACACCCGTCTGCGGTTGAAGGTGTGTTGATGTTAAATGAGCGGTTAGGGTTACAGGGGGTGTGGTCGATGGTACCCAAGGGACAACCCGCCTTCTTCTGGGATGGGGGGGGGGGGGGGGGGGGGGGGCTTTCACAGGACATATATTAAAATGGTACAGCTACATGGATAGGTGTCACTCATAGATTCTGGTGGTATTGGTAAGTTTGGATACATTCAGGGTGTCTTGAGATCTTATCATGTTACTTTTTGGTAGTGAGGCCTATATTATGGTAAGTATAAATAAAACGTGTATCTCATTATGGTAAGTGGTGAAATAAGTATAGTTAATTTACAATTGTAATGGTTTAGCAGATTATTTTAAAAAAAAGACTACCTGGCTAAAAAGATAAGAAATATAATATCTTATTGTTTATAATAAACTCACTGTATAATTACAGATGAGGTTGTATGGAAAACAAGGGACTGGGGGTGAGACATTTCTGTCATGGGCAACAACAAAAAGGTGATAAGTTTCTATCAGAATGTGGAAACTGTAGATCTGAAAGGTGGATCGTTTTAAAATATGCTATTGGACGATAAACATATTCGGCTCATTAACCTATAAACGGTGCAATTAATGACGATACAACTCCTTTGAAATTGAAATTATACCTACGAATCTATGGAACTCACAAAGCAACAAATGACTTATTATTATGGAGGGATATTATACTTTTTTTTTAAATACCCCAGTGGATCGTAAAGGAAATCCCCCCCTCATGCACTTAGGGAAATTATAAAGATTGTGGATACATTAGAACTAATGGCAATATGTAGGCTGAAAACCCGACCTAGTGAGATACACACAAAGGCTTAATCAAGTGAGCGGTCTCGATTACTTTATTGTATCATTCGCGCTAGCACCAACAGTTGGTGGCGGCAGAATACGGTCGGACCATCAAATAAATCGGCATCCACGTAGCTCTTACAGCATTTCCACGGGGATGGGGATATTGGACATGTAATCAAAGCCTATTGTTTGACAACTTGTGTTTAACTAGGACAGAGGAATTTATAACAGATTTGTTCCAACATAACATAACATAGATGGATATGTTATGTGATATATGTTATTAGATCCCCTTATTGTATGGCACACTTTTACATGTGCCTTTAGGAGGCCATGCAATTCAATCCTCATATTTAAAACAATGAATTTGTCAGAATAGTTCATATTAACAAAGAAAATAGAGGGCCTAACAGTACAGATAGATGGTAATAAAACTCTACCATAGAGGCTCAGAGTAAGTTAAGAGGAAAAACAWAAAGAAATGGAGGACCTTATTCGGGAACAATCAAGTATAATGTATAAGAAAAAGTTAATTGGATGGGAAATTTAGAAAAATACACCAAATTATTTTTGAATCTTCAACATAGAAATGCGAAAAATATATATTTATCTATGAGTCACCGAATAAAACTGAAAAGAGGAAGCAAAGTACTTTAAGCATACGTTTTCTTTTCAGTCTCTTCCAGTTCCACTAACTTAACTGTACAGAATTTCCCCCCTAATAATAGTGTAAAATGAACAGCTGTACAGAAAGACTTGAGAGAAATTGCAGAGGAACTTCTTGATGCCATGACAGCCTTTAGGCTTGGGAGAAACTACAGCCTTTATCCAGTCATCTGTGTGAAAGAAAGATAACCCACCCCTCAGCTAACTCTCAAGACCACTCCCACCTAATCTTCTGGTACCCACCCCTCAAGCTACTCTCTGTCCATCCCACCTAATCTCTGCTAAACCCCACCCCTCAGCTACTCCTCAGACCATCCCACGCTATCTTTCTGTAACCCCACCCTCAGCTTACTCTAGAACCATCCCACCTATCTCTGTAAACCACCCCTCAGCCTACCTCTGTCCATCCCACCTATCTCTGTAACCCCACCCCTCGAGGTTACTCTCTGTCCATCCCACCTATCTCTGTAAACCCACCCCTGTCAGCTACTCTCAGACCATCCCACCTATGCATCTGTAACCCCACCCCTCAGCTACTTCTCTGTCCATCCCACCTATCTCTGTAAACCCCACCCCTCAGCTTACTCTGTCCATCCCACCTATCTGTAACTCCCACCCCTCAGCTACTCCCTGTCCCATCCCCACCTATCTCCTGTTAAAAAACCCATCCCTCAGCGTGACTCTCAATGTCCATCCCACCATATCCTCTGTAACCCACCCCTCACGCTACTCGTGTGCCATCCCACCTATCTCTGTTAACCCCACCCCTCTAGCTATCCTCAGTCATCCCACCTATCTCTGGCTAACCCCACCCCTCAGCTATTTCCTTCTCGTCCATCCCAACCTATCTTCTGTTTAACCCCACCCCTCAGCCTACTCTCTGTCCATTCCCACCTAGTATCTGTTAAACCCCACCCCTCAGCTACTCTCTGTCCGATCCCACCCTATCTCTGTAAACCCACCCCTCACTTCCTACTTCTCAGACCATCCCACCTATCTCTGCTTTAACCCCACCCCTCAGCTACTCTCTGTCCAAATCCGCACCTATCTCTTGCTTACAACCCCACCCCTCGCTTACTCTCAGACCATCCCCACCTATCTACTCGTAACCCCACCGCTCAGCTACTCTCAGCGGACCACTCCCACCCTTATCTCTGTAAAGCCCCACCCCTCAGCTACTCTTGTACCATCCACTATCTCTCGTAACCCACACCCTCAGTCTATCTCTCTGTCCAGTCCCACCTATCTCTTAAACCCACCCTCACGCTATTTCTCAGACCATCCCACCTCACTCATCTGTAACCCCACCCTCAGCTACTCTCTGGTCCATCCCACCCTAGTCTTCTGTAACCCCACCCCTCAGCTACGTCTGTCCATTTTCCCACCTATCTCTGTAACCCCCACCCTCAGCCTACCTCTCTGTCCCATCCCCACCTATTTCTGTAACCCCACACCTCAGCTCTACTCTCTGTCCATCCAACCTATCTCTTGCCTAACCCCCAACCCCTCATGCTACTCTGTCCATCCCACCTATCTCTTGTAACCCCACCCCTCAGCTTACCTCTCAGTCATCCCAGCCGTATCTCTGTAAACCCCACCCCTGCAGCTACTCTGTTCATCCCACCTATCTCCTGTAAAACCCCGACCCCTCAGCTACTACTCCAGTCCATCCCACCTATTCCCCTCTGTAAAACCCCACCCTCAGCTACTCTCTGTCCATCCCACCTTAAATCTCTGTAAACCGTCACCACCTCAGCTATCACGAGCCATCTCCACCTATCTCTGTAAACCTGGCACCCCTCAGCTACTCTCTGTCCATTCCCACCTATCTCTGTAACCCACCCCTCAGCTACTCTCAGTCCATCCCACCTATCTCTGTTAACCCCCACCCCTCAGCTACTCCTGTCCATCCCACCTATCTCTGTAAACCCACCCCTCAGCTACTCAGTCCATCCCACCTATCTCTGTAAACCCCACCCCTCAGCTAACTCTCAGTCCATCCCACCTATCTCTGTAACACCCCACCCCTCAGCTACTTCTGTCATCCCACCGTATCTCTGATACCCCACCCCTCAGCTACTCAGTCCATCCCACCTATCTCTGTAAAACCCACCCCTCAGCTACTCTCAGTCCATCCCACCTATCTCTGTAACCCCCACCCCTCAGCTACTCAGTCCATCCGCACCTATCTCTGTAAACCCCACCCCTTGCAGCTACTCGCTCTGATCCCACCCTATCTCTGTAAACCCACCCCTCAGCTACTCTGTCCATCCCACCTATCTCTGTTAACCCCACCCCTCAGCTACTCAGTCCATCCCACCTATCTCTGTAAACCCCACCTCAGCTACTCGTCCATCCCACCTATCTCTGTAAACCCCACCCCTCAGCTACTCAGACCATCCCACCTATCTCTGTAACCCCACCCCTCAGCTACTTCAGTCATCCCACCTATCTCTGTAAACCCCACCCCTCAGCTACTCAGACCATCCCACCTATCTCTGTAAAACCCCACCCCTCAGCTACTCAGTCCATCCACCTATCTCTTGTAAACCCCACCCTCAGCTACTCAGCCGATCCAACCTATCTCTGTAAACCCCACCCCTCAGCCTACTCTCAGCCATCCCACCTATCTCTGTAACCCCACCCCTCAGCTACTTCAGTCATCCACTATCTCTTAACGCCCACCCCTCAGCTACTCGTCCATCCCACCTATCTCTGTAACCCCACCCCTCAGCTACTCTGTCCATCCACCTATCTCTGTAACCCCACCCTCAGCTACTCAGTCCATCCCAGCCTATCTCTGTAAACCCCAACCCTCAGCTACTCTGTCATCCCACCTATCTTGTAACCCCACCCCTCAGCTACTCAGTACATCCCACCTATCTCTGTAACCCCACCCCTCAGCTACTCAGTCCATCCCACCTATCTCATGTAAACCCCACCCCTCAGCCTACTCAGTCCATCCCACCCTATCTCTGTAACCCCACCCCTCAGCTACTCTCTGTCCATCCCAACCTATCTCTGTAACCCCACCCCTGCAGCTACTCGTTCCATTCCCCACCTATCTCTGTAACCCCACCCCCTCAGCTACTCTCGTCCATCCCACCTATCTCTTGTAACCCCACCCCTCAGCTACTCAGTCCATCCCACCTATCTCTGTAACCCCACCCCTCAGCTACTCAGCCATCCCACCTATCTCTAGTAACCCCACCCCTCAGCTATCTCGTCATCCCACCATATCTCCTGTCAAACCCCCCACCCCTCAGCTACTCTCGTCCATCCCACCTATCCTCTGAACCCCACCCCTCAGCTACTCAGTCCATCCCACTATCTCGTAACCCACCCCTCAGCTACTCTCAGTCCATCCACCTATCTCTGTAACCCCACCCCTCAGTACTCTCTGTCCATCCCACCTATCTCTTAACCCACCCCTCAGCTACTCAGTCCATCCACCCTATCTCTGTAACCCCACCCCTCAGCTACTCGTCCATCCCACCTATCTCTGTAAACCCCACCCCTCAGCTACTCAGCCACTCCCACCTATCTCTGTACCCCACCCTCAGCTACTCTTCAATCCCACCTATCTCTGTAAACCCCACCCTCAGGCTACTCTGTATCCCCCTATCCTCTGTAAACCCCACCCGTCAGCTACTCTGTCATCCCACCCTATCTCTGTAAACCCCACCCCTCTAGCTCACTCAGACCATCCCACTATCTCTTACACCCACCCTCAGCTACTCTCATCATCCCACCTATCTCTTAACCCCCACCTAGCTACTCAGACCATCCCACTATCTCTTGGAAAACCCCACCCCTCAGCTACTCCGTCCATCCCCCATCTCTTAACCCCACCTCAGTTACTCTGTGCATCCCACTATCTCTGTAAACCCCACCCCTCAGCTACTCTCAACCATCCCACCTACTTCTGACCCACCCTCAGCTACTCTGTATCCCCACCATCTCTGAAACCCCACCCCTCAGCTACTCTGTCATCCCACCTATCTCTGAACCCCACCCCTCAGCTACTCAGACCATCCACCTATCTCTGTAAGCCCACCCTACAGTACTCTGTCATCCCACCTATCTCTGTAACCCCACCACCTCAGCGACTCAACATCCCACCTATCTCGTTAAACCCACCCCTCGCTACTCTCTGTCCTCCCACTATCTCTTAACCCACCCCCTCAGCTACTCTCTGTCACATCCACTACTCTGTAACCCACCCTCAGCTACCTCTCTGGGTCATCCACCTATCTCGTAAACCCATCCCCTCAGCATCTCCAGACCATCCCACCATCTCTGTTACCCACCTCAGCTATTTCTCTTCCATCCCTAATCTCTGTAAACACCACCCTCCTACTCGCCATCCCGGAGACTGCCACCACACACCTCAGCATCCACCACCCCCAGAGTTCCCTATCACCTAACACCACTTATAACACCTCCCCCCCTCAGCACAATAGGCATTCAGCCACTTGCAGAATCATTGACTAAAACTCAATGAAACTAATCGGCTGAGCATACAACCCGAATCTCCGGAACCACTGTAAGAATAAAAAACGTAAAAACAAATAATCCAACCAAAAACAAATAAATTGACAGACTGGTGTAGAAAAACAAAAAGCAGAACAAAAAACAACAAAAAAAGAGAAAAAACTAAAAAAATAAAAAAAAAGAACAAAGGTACTAACAAAAAAAAAAACAAAGGAATAAGAAGAATCAAAAAGAGTGAGAATACCCATCCCACCAAATTAATTCAGTGACGATTTAAATGAATCCACACACCAAACCTGAACATGAAGAATGCCATGACAGCCTTTAGGC
>NW_019943039.1:21647-31518 GCF_002910315.2 Salvelinus sp. IW2-2015 | reverse complement strand
TTGTATTGCTTGGGAGAGAGAAACCTACAGGGCTGGTGGCACTTGCTAGTTGAGTGGTAAAGGGACCTGTCACATTTGAAGTTCACAAACATGTGGAAATTGTTTGCTCTATCTAAAATTACACCCAACTGACTGCAGCATTATCACAAAACTGGAGGAGACAAGTAGACTCCGGGGAGTAGGTAGGTAAACTTGTTTACCCTTTAAGATTGGCAGAAAGAAATGTCACAAATAGGATTGTTATGCGTGTCGGCAGACACCATCTCAGCTCTGCTCAGATTTTGCTATGAAGAGATTCATTAGATCACTTAAATGTTTGTATCGCCACTATGTGGCTTGTTCTGGTCACAAGGTTCAGGAATGGATCAAATAAAAAACACATTTATCTAAAATTAGTCCTACAAACAGGACTGTTGGGAGATTTGGATAACTATAGTAAATCAACTAAATCAAATAATACTATTTACCATTTAACTTACATATCTGTAGATACGATGTGATTAGGACAGGTTCAGAATTGATGTGAAACATTAGAAGGGCGGGTTTACAGAGATAGGTGGGATGACTGAGTAGCTGAGGGGTGGTTACAGAGATATTGGGATGGAAGAGTAGCTGAGGGGTGGGGTATAGAGAGTAGGTGGGATGGACATGAGAGTAGCTGAGGGCGGTGGGGTTACAGAGATAGGTGGGATGGTACGTGAGTAGCTGAGGGGTGGGGTTACTGAGATAGGTGGGATGGCTGAGTAGCTGAGGGGTGGGGTTACAGAGATATAGGTTGGGATGCGACTGTACTGCAGTTAGCTGAGGGGTGGGTGTTTGGTTACAGAGATAGTGGGATGCGAACTGGAGTAGCTGATGGGGGTGATGGGTCTTTTACAAGTCTCTCTTCTTTTGCTTGGGAGAAACTACAGGGCTGGATGGCATTGCAGTTGAGGTAAAGGGACCTGTCACATTTGAAGTTCACAAACATGTGGAAATGTTTGCTCTATCTAAAATTACACCCAACTGACTGCAGCATTATCACAAAACTGGAGGAGACAAGTAGACCGGGGAGTAGGTAGGTAACTTGTTTACCCTTTAAGATTGGCAGAAAGAAATAGTCACAAATAGATTGTTATGCGTGTGGCAGACAACCATCTCAGCTCTGCAGATTTTGCTATGAAGAGAATCATTAGATCACTTAAATGTTGTATTGCCACTATGTGGCTTGTTTCTGGTCACAGGTTCAGGAATGGATCAAATAAAAACACATTTATCTAAAATTAGTCCTACAAACAGGACTGTTGGGAGATTTGGATAACTATAGTAAATCAACTAAATAACAAAATAATACTATTTACCATTAACTTACAATCTGTAGATACGATGTGATTAGACAGGTTCAGAATTGATGTGAAACATAAAGGGCGGTTTACAGAGATAGGTGGGATGGACTGAGTAGCTGAGGGGTGGGGTTACAGAGATAGGTGGGATGGACTGAGTAGCTGAGGGGTGGGGTTTATAGAGATAGGTGGGATGGACAGAGAGTAGCTGAGGGGTGGGGGTTACAGAGATAGGTGGGATGGACAGAAGTAGCTGGGGTGGGGTTACAGAGATAGGTGGGATGGCTGAGAGTAGCTGAGGGTGGGTTTACAGAGATAGGTGGATGGACGAGAGTAGCTGAGGGGTGGTTACAGAGATAGGTGGGATGGACAAGAGTAGCTGAGGTGGGGTTACAGAGATAGGTGGGATGGCTGAGAGTAGCTGAGGGTGGGTTACAGAGATAGTGGGATGCTGAGAGTAGCTGAGGGTGGTTACAGAGATAGGTGGGATGGACGAGAGTAGCTGAGGGGTGGGTTACAGAGATAGGTGGATGGCTGAGAGTAGCTGAGGGTGGGGTTACAGAGATAGGTGGGATGACAGAGAGTAGCTGAGGGGTGGGTTACAGATATAGGTGGGATGGACAGAGATACTGAGGGGTGGGTTAAGAGATAGTGGATGGACAGAGAATAGCTGAGGGTGGGTACAGAGATAGGTGGGATGGACTGAGAGTAGCTGAGGGGTGGTTTACAGAGATAGGTGGATGACAAGAGTAGCTGAGGGTGGGTTAAAGAGATAGTGGGATGACTAGAGTAGCTGAGGGTGGGTTACAGAGATAGGTGGATGGACAGAGTAGCTGAGGGGTGGGGTTACAGAGATAGGTGGGATGGACAGAGTAGCTGAGGGGTGGGTTACAGAGATAGGTGGGATGGAGAGAGAGTAGCTGAGGGGTGGGGTTACAGAGATAGGTGGATGGCTGAGAGTAGCTGAGGGTGGGTTTACGAGATAGGTGGATGGACAGAGATAGCTGAGGGGTGGGGTTACAGAGATAGGTGGGATGGACGAGAGTAGCTGAGGGGTGGGTTTACAGAGATAGGTGGATGGCTGAGAGTAGCTGAGGGGTGGGGTTACAGATATAGGTGGATGGGTCGTGAGATAGCTGAGGTGGGTACAGAGAGTAGGTGGGATGGACAGAGAGTAGCTGAGGGGTGGGGTTACAGAGATAGGTGGGATGCTGGAGAGGTAGCTGAGGGGTGGGTTACAGAGATAGGTGGGATGACAGAGAGTAGCTGAGGGGTGGGGTTAACAGATATAGTGGGATGGACAGAGAGTAGCTGAGGGTGGGGTTAACAGAGATAGGTTGATGGACAGAGAATAGCTGCAGGGGTGGGGTTACAGAGATAGGTGGGATGACTGAGAGTAGCTGAGGGGTGGGGTTAACAGAGATAGGTGGGATGGACAGAGTAGCTGAGGGGTGGGTTTACAGAGATAGGTGGGATGGACAGGGAGTAGCTGAGGGGTGGGTTTACAGAGATAGGTGGATGGACTGAGAGTAGCTGAGAGTAACATGACCAAAAGTATGTGGACACCTGCTCGTCGAACATCTCATTCCAAAATCATAGGCATTAATAAGGAGTTGGGCCACCCTTTGCTGCTATAAACAGCCTCCACTCTTCTGGGAAGGCAATCCACTAGATGTTGGAACATTGCGGCGGGTCTTGCTTCCATTCAGCCACAAGAGCATTAGTGAGGTTGGACGATTAGGCCTGGCCCGCAGTCAGCGTTCCAATTCATCCTTAAGGTGTTAGATGGGGTTGAGGTCAGGGCTCAGTGCAGAGCAGTCATGTTCTTCTACACCCATCTCAACAAACCATTTCTGTATGGACCTCGCTTTGTGCACGGGGGCATCGTCATGCTGAAACAGGAAAGGTCCTTCCCCAAACTGTTGCCACAAAGTTGGAAGCACAGAATCATCTAGAATGTCATTGTATGCTGTAGCGTTAAGAGTCACTGGAACTAAGGGGCCAGAACCGTGAAAACAGCCCCAGACCATTATTCCTCCTCCAAACTTTACAGTTGGCACTATGCAGTCGGGCAGGTAGCATTCTGATGACATCCGCCAACGCCAAACCCAGATACGTCCGTTGGGCTACCAGATAGTTCATCACTCCAGAGAACACATTTCCACTGCGCCAGAGTCCAATGGCGACGAGCTTTACACCACTCCAGCCGAAACTTGGCATTGTGATCTTAGGCTTGTGCGCTGCTGCTCGGCCATGGAAACCCATTTCATGAATCTCCCGACGAACAGTTCTTGTGCTGACGTTGCTTCCAGAGGCAGATTGGAACTCTGTAGTGAGTGTTGCAACCGAAGACAGACGTTTCCACTTCACGGTAGCAGCACTTACAGTTGACCGGGGCAGCTCTAGCAGGGCACACATTTGATGAACTGACTTGTTGGAAAAGTGGCATCCTATGACGGTGCCACGTTGAACGTTTCAGTTCTTCAGTAAGGCCATTCTATTGTCAATGTTTGTCTATGGAGATGGCATGGGTGTGTGTTCAATTTAGTAAACCTGTCAGCAACAGGTGTGGCTGAAATATCAGAATCCACTCATTTGAAGAGGTGTCCACATACTTTTGTATTTACGAAAATATCAAAATTACTTTTTTTTTGTTGCTATGTAACTACTGTAAACAAAACACGTATGCATAATGTAACAAAATAAAAAGCTGTAAACAATTGTTTATTTGTGTCATCCAGGTGGTGGATGAGCCAATAAAAAAACCTGTACATCGTTGATAACATTTTAAAGGTCTATACTTCTGAAACCTTTGACTGCAATGTACATTTGTTTGTTTTGTTTACTTAATTTTGTTTCAATGTATGTTTATCTTGCCAAAGCAAGTATGTTACCAATGCCAAAAAACACCCTTATGATTGAATTGAGAGCGAGTGAGAGTGAGCGAGCACGACGAGCATGCGAGAGAACGAATGAGTGAGTCTGAGAAAGAGGGATGGGGGGGGGGAGCGTTCAAGAAAGAGCGCGATGCAAAAAGGCCCGCTTTAAAAAAAAAAAATTGTATCTGTCTGAATATCACTGTGGCACTCAGAACACAACCCACCCGGTTGGTGGACAGCGGGGGGGAAGAGGTAATTTTGTTCCTGTGCCGGTCTCAGTCTGTCAATAAGTTGTAGGTAGATGGAGATCAAACTGTTGAGACAATGAATCCTCGTCCCCTGAGGCACCACTTAACCTTGTCAGGCAGGGGGAGGCTGGGGAAAGCAGGGGAGGCTTAAAGTGGGGCTCCACAGCTGTGACCAGCCATACTGATAAGACAAAGTGTTTGTCTTTCTGTCGTCTGACGGCTCAATCCACAACGCCATGGCTGAGGCACAAACGGCAACCCTATTGCCGATATAGTGCACTAGTCCTACGCGCTCAGGTCAAAAGTAGGGCACTAAATAGGGAATAGGTTACCATATGGGACCACAACATCAGATTGATGCTGCAGCCGCTTCCAGGAAGCTCAAGCCTGTTGACATAAAGGCCTTTGCAGACTGTATGATTTTAGCCGTCCTTATGCCACGGGTTTTGCCGTCCCAGACAAAGTCTATGTCTGCCGATGAAATACCTCTGCGTTTGGTTGTAGGCTGCGGCAAAGTTCTAGCAGTGTCCGAAACGTTAAACCTTTATCGTGTAGAGCTGCTGTTACGAGCCGATCCCGGTGACTGACCAATAGGAACACGGACGGCGCTGAATATGCACACAATAATACAATTATTGTGAAGTCAGATTACTATAATAGTTTGATTTTAAATGTTTACATGCTGTGCAAGAACAACAACTTCCCTAACGATCTTCTTTCATAGAGACATCTGAAAATCAAGCTACCTGAAAAATGCAGAAAAATCACAAAATCAAAAAAAAAACGTTCTACCAACGCGACCATGTTATTTTTAGGACGAGCATAATTTGATTCCGAGTTCAAAGTTTGTATGGGAAAACTATTTCTACAATGCATACTTCCAGTTTTTCCAGACCTCGCTTCAAATCACGCATGAGCAGAGAGTGATGTATGAACTGCTGGTGCTGGCACATGCTCAGATGCACCGCTGCGGTTGACATKGCCTACGTCGGTTGACGTAGCCTCAAGCGATGTGCAGAATGTGACCGAACTGAGGCAAAAAAAATAATAAAAAAAAATAAAGTACAATCTGGCCAGGTTGATCAAGATTTAAATTTTGTAATATCACAGTGTGACATTTAATAATCGTAAAAGACTGAATCCAACAAGCAGTCTGCAAAGGCCAGTGTGTGTGTGTGTATGTGTGTGTGTGGAGAGGCCTATGTTGGTGTATTCTCAGCCCAACTAGGCTATACCATGGCAAATACCTTTTTGAATGAATTACAACACACACACACACACACCGCAGCTTTACACAGCAGCACAATAGCACAGGAGATTTGTTTAGACTGGGTGCTAGCTCCTGGCCTATAGTCTATTGTTCGGTCCCCAACATACACGGAGTATAGAAAACATTAGGAACACCTTCCTATTGTTGAATTGCACCTCCCTGTTGCCCTCAGAACAGCCTCAAAGCCACAGGGATGCTGGCCCATATTGACTCCAATGCTTCCACACTGTTGTGTGAAGTTGGCTGGATGTCCTTTGGGTGGTGGACAATTGTTGATGCATAGGGGAAATTGTTAAGTGTGAAAAACCCAGCCTTGTTGCAGTTCTTGACACAAACTGGTGCGCCTGGCACCTACTACCCTACCCTGTTCAAAAGGCACTTCAATCTTTAGTCTCACCCATTTCACCCTCTGAATGGCACACAAACACAATCTATGTCTCAATTTTCTCCAGGCTTAAAAATCCATCTTTAACCCGTCTCCTGATTGAAGTGGATTTAACAAGTAACATCAATGACGGAACATAGTTTTCACCTGGATTTAGCTGGTCAGTGTATGTCATGGAAAGACCAGGCCTTCATAATGTTTTGTATAGTCCGTGTAAAACACACCACATGAAGCAGTTTAAAAAATAAAAAATGTTTCAAGATGAATCATGCAGCTAGAACGTGAATTAAAATGTGATGTGTTTATTCCCAAAAAGGTTTAAGGGATTTGGAGGGAAAGCTGATCCTAGTTCCTTCTACCTGGGGCATAGCAGCCTAGAACACGGAGGAACCAGATAGGGGCCTAGAACACGGAGTTACCAGATAGGGGCCTAGAACACGGAGGAACCAGATAGCCAAGCTCCAGGATTTTCTATTTGGGGTTAGCATTTATACTAAACAACAATATAAAACGCAACGTGTAAAGTGTTGGTCCCATGTTTCATGAGCTGAAATAAAATTATAAATTTTCCATATGCACATGCATTTCTCTCAAATTGTATTCACAAATTTGATTACGTCGCTGTTAGTGAGCATTTCTCCCTTGCCAAGATAATCCATCCACCTGACAGGTGTGGCATATCAAGAATCTGATTAAACGGCACGATCATTACACAGGTGCACCTTGTGCTGCGGACAAAAGAACAATCTAGACCTTCCGAGTGGCGCAGCGGTCTAAGGCACTACATCGCAGTGCTTGAGGCGTCACTACAGACCCGGGGTCAATCCCGCGCTGTGTCACAGCCGGCCACGACCTGGAAACTCATGAGGCTGCGCACAACTAGCCCAGCGTCGTCCGGGTTAGGGGAGAATTTGGCCGGCTGAGATGTCCTTGTCCCATCGCACTCTAGCGACAACTTGTGGCGGGCCGGGAGCATGCACGCTGACATCGGTTGTCAGTTGTACGGTGTTTACTTCCGACACATTGGTGGGGCTGGCTTCTGGGTTAAACGAGCAGTGTGTCAAGAAGTAGTGCAGCTTGCCGGGTCGTGTTTCGGAGGACGCATGGCTCTCGACCTTCGCCTCTCCCGAATGCACAGAGATACCGTAACGAGATGCTGAAGCTCATTGTGGTGCAATTCGTCTACCGCCATCACCTCATGTTTCAGCATGATAATGCATGACCCCGTGTCTCAAGGATCTGTACACAATTCCTGGAAGCTGAAAATGTCCCAGTTCTTCCATGGCCTGCATACTCATAAGTCACCCGTTGAGCCTGTTTGGGATGCTCTGGATAGACGTGTACAACAGCATGCTCCAGTTCCCGCCAACACCCAGAAACTTCACAGCCACTGAAGAGTGGGACAACACTTCACAATCAACATCCCGATCAACTCTATGCGAAGGAGAGTTGCGCTGCATGAGACAAATGGTGGTCACACCAGATATTGACTGGTATTCTGATCCACGCCCCTACCTTAAAGGTATCTGTGACCAACAGATGCATATCTGTATTCCCAGTCATGTGAAATCCATAGAATGGGGCATAATTAATTCATTTAATTTGACTTATTTCCTTATTTGAACTGTAACTCTGTAAAATCTTTGAAGTTGTTGCATGTTGCGTTTATATTTTAGTTCAGCGTAAGTAATGTCCACATCCTTCGGTCCATCCCTAACTTCAACACCTGACATTTTCTAAAGACACATCAACTCCAGTATTTGAAGAAAACTTCCAAGATGTTTGCTTAACTTTAGGTAACGTACCTCGATGAGCTTGTTGGCGTGCTCGCGGAACACCTGGGCGTATTCCTTCACCTCCTTCTCGTTCCCGTTCTTCGCCGCTTCGATCAAAACCAGCAGAGGAACGTTGGTCTCCAGGAACGAATCAGAAACGTGATCCATGACCGCCTTACGCAGCTACACAGGAGGAGAGTCAGAGCGAGAGAGTCAGACAGTTGGACAGTTATACTAGGTGTACTTGAGAACAGAAAGCCTCTGGTAGAGACACTAAATATTTTGTAAAACCAACCTGTCTCTGGAGGTCTCTGGAGAAGGACTGGGAGGACAGAGAGTACGAGAACAAGGGAAGGAAGGATGAAAGGAAGGAGGGAGGAAAGGAAGAGAGGGTGGGAGTTGGACCAACCTGTCTGTGGAGGTCTCTGGAGAATTCATGTGAGGATAAATGGAACAAACAAGGAGGGAGGAAGAGAAGAGAGGAACAGAAGAGGAGAGGGGAGAGGAAAATCAACCTGCCAGCAGAGGTCTCTGGAGAAGAAAAGGAAGTTGTACCAACCTGTCTGCGAAGGTCCCTAGTCTTCTTGGTCATCCTGTCGATGGCAGTGTTCAGAGCATCACTCCTGTCCTTCTTGCCAGCCTGGAGAGAAAGAGAGAAGGTTAGAGAGGCCTACTGACTGGTAATGACTATTTACACAGAGAGAGAGAGAGAAAGGGAAAGAGGTGGCTGAAAGTCACTGAGGAATGAATCACAGGTCTGCACAAGACAGTGATATGAGTGAGATGGACCATAGATACAGATATCATAGAGATATAGTGTAAGATAGAGAGAACAGTACAGAGTTCTCCCCTCCATCTTTCTCAGTTCTCGCCCTTCCATCCTTTCTCTCTCCACACTCCAACTTCCTTCTCCCATTTCTTCTCGTTCTCCTCCAATTTATTTATCGTTCTCCCCTTCCATCTTCTATCAGATTACTCCCTTCCATCTTTCTCCACGCTCGTTGAGTTTCCCCTGCGGAGGGATATCAACTAAAGGGAAATGAAGTGTCCTGCGTGGAGCCTAATGATCACGGCAGCTTCTTCATATTGATTCCTGCGCCAAGCCTAGATGTTCTGTAGGTTTTAATTGGCCGACCAATCACCTCGTGCGGGAACGCTCTAGTTATTTCCCTGTTCGGTTCCATCTAAGGGTGTTGAGAGGTTCAGATCAGGATGAGCGAACACGACACCGGAGAAACTCCTGGTAATAGCCGTCATTCCAACAGAGACTGAAGGAATCTCTCTCTCGTTCTCTCTCTCGTTCCCGCTTTCTCACTCTGTGAATGAGTGTCAAAGGGAGAAATGGCACGCCATCCGAAATGGCACCCTATTCCCTTTGAAGTGCACTACTTTTAACCAGACCCTATGGCCAATGGCACCCTGCTCCCTTCAAAGTGCACTTCTTTTGATCAAGGCCCATAGGGTAGTAGTGCAGTAAATAAGGGTTGCCATTTAGGGTGCAGTAGAGTGTACCTTGGTTAACAGATGAGAATGAGAGCGGACCGCCAAGCTAGCTGACATCACAAACCAGTCCTGCTCTACCACGGCGTGAAGAAAATAAGAGACAATATATACCTCAACGTGTTGTGTAATTTGGAAAACTAAAATGCAGCCTGACTGCAGAGAGACGCCCCACAGGCCTCCGGTCAAAGTAGTGRGCACTAGGTAGGGAATAGGGTGCCATTTGGGACTCCTCCGGGAGGGAGGGAGGGATCAAGTCGTCATTAGAAGATAAGGTCGTAGTACTAGACAGTGACAGGCTACAGGAGAGGAGCAGGATTTTAATAGAACTCAATAAATACACTGAACTGAAGATGGAGTGCTTGTCATCAGCATACACTGAACACTGCAGATGTTCACACGCTATGCTAATATTAACAGGCTACACAGCCAAATCAGATGCTAATATTAACAGGCTACACAGCCAAATCAGATGCTAATATTAACAGGCTA
>NW_019943039.1:19910-21431 GCF_002910315.2 Salvelinus sp. IW2-2015 | reverse complement strand
ATGCTAATATTAACAGGCTACACAGCCAAATCAGATGCTAATATTAACAGGCTACACAGCCAAATCAGATGCTAATATTAACAGGCTAGCTAACACAATGCTAAGGTAACTGGTAGGATAGATGGGGATGGGGTGGCTGGTAGGATAGATGGGGGTGGACCAGTTGGTGATGGGACAGAGGGTGATGGGGTGGCTGGTAGGATATGGGGATGGGGGATTAGGATGTTCCGTCTGGGACCCACCTACTACTATCACAACATATCATGTTGATGTATCAAACACACACAGTCATCACCACTGAGCTAACAGGTTGGCATCTAGAACACTGGAGAGGAGACCCTCCCCCACAGAGAGATAGGGAGGGAGGGAGGGAGGGAGGGAGGGCCAGCTCAATCATATATCCACCCAATAAGAGAAGAGGAGACGGGAAAGGAGGAGGGAAGGAACAGTTGGCTTTTCTATTGTCTGGAGCTGGTCCAGTCTGAACACACCCTTACATCAAACATTATGGAGAGTCTGTCTGGAGCTGGTCCAGTCTGAACACACCCTTACATCAAACATTATGGAGAGTGTCTGGAGCTGGTCCAGTGCTCGAACACCACCCATTAACATCAAAACATTAATGGACGAGTTTTTCTGTCTGGAGCTGGTCCAGTCTGAAACACACCACCCTTACATTCAAACCCATTATGGAGAGTCTGTCTGGAGCTGGTCCGAGTCTGAACACACCCTTAAACAATCAAACATTATGGAGAGTCTGTTCTGGAGCTCGGTCCAGTCTGACACACATTACATCAACAACATATATGGAGAGCAAGCCAGGAGTCTCTTCTTACTGTATGACGCAATAAAAGAGGAAAGGAGAAGAGAGAAAGGGAGACGAGGTTAAGGAAAGAGTGGAGAAGGAGCGAACAGTGAAGAGAAGAGAGCGAACTAACAGTCACATGGTGACAGTAGCGACGCCTCCATTCCAAGGTGCTGAACTGAGTCAAAAGGAATGGGATCAGATGTCCAGACCCGCCCCCCTCCCCACAATAAGCCACTTCTCAACCTAAACCCAAATAACACGGATGGTTGGAATTCGCCCCCCCGTTATTCCCGGTTCAAACCTTTCTAATTGAAGTACAGAGGCGGCTGCCCATCCCAGCCAGCCCCGATACTCTAAATGAAAGCAGTGCCCCTGGATAGATGTGAATGAAAATGTATTACACCCCTCCCTCCAATCAGACTATAGCATACCCACCTCCTGCTCAGTTCAAACCAAGGGCTTTGCAGCATATTTCTACTGCTCTCACCCCCTCCTCCCTCCCCCTCCCCTCCCTCCATCTCCTTCTCACAGGAGTCCAGATGATTCATAAGAGGCCATTTTGTTTAATAATTCTATTTAGATTTGTGTCTAAGTGTGCTTCTCCATATATACATATATACATATATACATACATAACAACTATACATACATATATATAACATATAACACACCATATATAATATAATTACATACACACACACACAACGGTCAGA
>NW_019943039.1:11529-19885 GCF_002910315.2 Salvelinus sp. IW2-2015 | reverse complement strand
GTGTGTGACTGGTCAGGAGGAGGAAGGGATGGGATTGAAGAAAGGAGAGGGATGGGGAGGAGAGCGAAGAGGGATGGGGGAGGGGAGGGGAGGAAAGGGATGGGGAGGGAGGAGAGGAGAGATGGGGGGGGGGAGGAAGGATGGGGAGGGAGAGAGGAGAACGGGATGGGACGGAGAGAGGAGAAGGGGGATGGGGGGCAGAGAGGGAGAAGGGATGGGGGGAGGAGAGGAGAAGGAGATGGGGAGGAGAGAAGGCGATGGACGGGGGAGGGAAAGGTGGGGGGGAGGACGAGGAAAGGGATGGCAGGCAGGAGAGGAAGGGCATGGGAGAGGGAGGGAGAGGAGAAGGGATGAGGGAGGCGAGGAGAGAAGGATGGGGATGGGAGGGAAGAGCGGAGATGGCGGTGGATGGGAGAGGAAGAAGGGATGCATGGGGAGGGAGGAGAAGGAAGACAGGGATGGCATGGGATGGGGGACGAGAGAGGGATGGAGGTTGGGAGGAGGGGGTGAGAGAGAAGAGAGAAGAGGAACAGGAGAGGAGACGGACGAAAGGGACTGGGAGAGCGGACGGGGAGAGGAGAAGGGAGGAGGGAGGGGGCAGGGGACAAGGGTGGAGAGGGACGAGAGGACGATGGACTTAGGCGCGGGAGCAGGCGGAGAAGGAGACTGGCCGCACGGGAGGAAGAAGGAGAAGCGCATGGGGCAGGAGGAGAGGAGAGGCGAGGGAGCGCAGGACGCAGACGAAGGGGGATGGGGGCCGCAGGCGACGGCAGAAGGACTGCGGGGGAAGACGGGGCGATGATGACAGGATGGGGAGGGAAGCAGGGCGACGGAGATGGTGTCATGGGGAGGAAGGAAGAGAGGGTGGGCTGGAGGGAGCGAGAAGGAGAGGCAGATGGGCGCGGGGGACGGCAGGATGAGGAGAAGGTGGGGAGGATGAGGAGAGGGAGGAGGGAGCGAGGGAGGGGAGAGGGAGTGTAGAGGACGAGGCAGATAGACATGGGAGGAGAGGGAGCAATGGGCGGAGGGAGCGAAAGCGGATGGAGAGGTAGAGGACTGGGAGAGAGCAGGAGAGGATTGGCGGGAGGGGAGAAGGATTGGAGAGGAGAGAAGAAGGATGGAGGAGAGGGGAAGGGTGGGAGAGAGATGGGAATGGATGGGGTAGGACGTGAAGAGTAGAGGAGCAAGGGATGGAGGAGCTGGAGAGGGGATGGAGGAGAGGAGACGGCGAGCTGGGAGGAGCACAGGCATGAGGGAGGTGTAGTCACGGAAGTGACGATTGGGGATCGAGTGAGAGGAATGCTATGGGGGTACGGACGAGGAGGAAGGCATGAGATTGACGAGATGGAGTCTGCGGGAGCGGACTGCGCGTAGAGTATGGGGAGAGGAGGAGAGTGAGAAGGGATTGGGGAACATGAGTGAAAGGAGAAGGAGGAGCTGGAAGGAGAGACGAGGGCATTCGGGGAGGACGAGAGATCGGCGCGCCATGGGAGGGAGCGAGGGACAGAAGGGTGGGGGGAGGAGAGGAGAAGAGTGCCGGGAGCAGAGGGATGGAGGGAAGAGGAGAAGGATGGGAGGGGAAGGCGATGGAGAGGGAGGAGAGGGCGGAGGAGAGGAAAGGGCATCGGCAGAAGGAGAGGAGGTGGGATGGGGAACGGAGAGGAGAAGGATGGAGAGGAGCGGGAGGAGAGGGAGAGAGAGCAGAGACGGGAAAAGAGAGCAGACGGAAGGAGAGGACGAGAGAGGGACGGAGGAGAGGGGAGAGGACGGTAGAGAGAGGGGGAGGGAAGGAGGAGGAGAAGCGAATGGGGAGGAGGAGTAAGGGGAAGGAAGGAGAGGAGAAGGGGGGTTGGAAGGAACACCATCTTCAACCTATACCTCCCAGTAGAAAGAGAGGAACAGAAGAGTGGGGGAAGGGAAGGACGAGACAGGGGTGCCACAGCTTTTCGTAGATAACGTCTGCTTGTCTTTTTTCTATTGCTAGTCCCTCGGCGGTGCGTCCAGTCTGAACCACCCAAATTTAATCTAACTCTATGGAGGAGACACACACACATCAGAACAGAGGCAGGGGAGGAGACGAGGGAGCATAAGGACGAGAAGGAGAGGGGAGGGAAGGAGAGAGAAGAGGAGGGAGAAGGGGAGAAGAGAAAGAGTGAGGGAGAGAAGAGAGAGCAGGAAGAGGAGGGAAAGAGCTGAGGGGCAATGGAGAGAGAGAAGAGTGGGGAGATGGAGAGAGGAGAGTGAGGAAGGGAGAGAAAAGAGAGAGTGAAGGGAGAGAGGACAGAGCAGAGAGAGAGAGAGGGAGAGAAGAGAGAGAGAGGAAAGAGAGAGAGAGAGAGATGAGAAGAGGAGAAGGGAGAGGAGAGGGGGGGAAGGGAGAGAGAAAGAGTGAGGAATGGAGAGAGAGAAGAGGTGAGGTGGGGATGGGAGAGGGAAGAGGGAGGGAGAGAAGAGAGTGGGAAGGAGAGGGCGAAGAGAGAGAGTGGGAAGGGGAGAAGAAAGAGAAGAGAGGGGAAGCGGGAAAGAGGAGAGAGTGGAAGGCGAGGGAAGAGAGAAGAGAAAGTTGGAAGGGCGAGAAGATGGGAATTGGGAAGGGAGGGAAAGAGAGAAGAGAGTGGGAAGGGAGGGAAAGAGAGAAGAGAGTGGGAAGGGAGGGAAAGAGAGAAGAGAGTGGGAAGGGAGAGAAAGAGTGGGAAGGGAGGGAAAGAGAGAAGAGAGTGCGAGACAACAGGTCTCTGGTAACAAGGATCCCTCCTTCCAAAGTGCTGAACTGAGTCAAAACGTGAATGGAGCCATCAAGCCAGACCCGCCTCCCCTTTTCCAAGCCACAAATCAAAATCCACTTCTCAACCCAACACCAAAAACAACAGGTGGTTGGAATTCGCCCCCGTCTGTTCCAAACCTTTCTAATTGAAGTACAGAGCGGCTGCCCATACGCCAGCCAGCCCGATACTCTAAATGAAAGCAGTGCCCTCTGGATAGACGTGAATGATGTATCACACTCTTCCCTCCAATCAGACTATAGCATACCCACCTCCTGCTCAGTTCAACCAAGGAAGCTTTGCAGCATATTTCTACTGCTCTACCCCCTCCCTCCCTCCCTCTCTCTCCCTCCCTCCATCTCCCTTCTCCAGGAGTCCAGAGATTCATAAGAGCCATTGGTTTAATAATTCTATTTAGTTTATGTCTAGCGTGTGTAGTACACACACACACACACAAACAGGCAAGGCTCAGATTTAGTTAGTCCTGGTTGGTTCCAACAGGAAGCTACCGCAACACGTTGGAGTTATCAATATTCTGTTGGTGACGAGTCAGAGGAAACGAGGGAAGACGAGAAGGGGGAAAAAAGACGTGGAGAGGGAGGAGGAACGAGGCTCGAACACTGTGCGCAAGTGTGCAAGGCAGAAAAGCAAGCGAGTGAGCGAGCAAGCGAGAGAGAGAGAAACAGCACTGATGATCGACGCCAGGCTGCCACCACTCTGTAGTGGTGAGTGGCTGCAACAAAAGCACAGAATAACATCCCTGGCTTTCCGCTCGTCTTTTCTCTCTGCCACTGGCTGCCTGCGTCGTTAGCCGGCTGCTCGGAACGCCCAGAGCCTATAGGAGAAGAGCAGCACGCTCATCGCTGCAGTAGGCTGTGTTGCCACCACGGACCGACTAACCCAACGGCTCTCTCCCTGCCATCAACAAGTTAAGGACTGGACGGTTAAGGGAAGGAGAGGACCCACCCCCAACCAAGAGGGGCACCATTTGATCCTCAATTAACCAATTGAGCTGACATCATTGCAGTGGAAAGACGAAAGAGAACGAAGGGAACAAAACCAAAAAAAAGGAGGGGGGGGGGTGGAACAGCAGCGAGAAGCTGCATTCCGAGCCAGGGCGCTTTGGACGCAAATCACCAACAACAACAAAAAAACTATTGATAAAATAAAAATGCACCTTTTTTTGATAATGTGGGATTAAAACTACATAAGGAAAGAGGACAAATAGAAACCCGACAACATCGACATGGGATTTGTGATTTTGTTTCAATTGGGAGGGCTCCAGAGCATCGCTGCCACTTTCTTATTTCAGGAAGAGAAGGTTCCTTTTGTGATTTCTACTCAAAAGGGCTTTTCTTTCCTCGCTTTGGATTTGTGTTCCTTCTGGCTGCTTCGGGAGTCCGCTGTAGAAAAGGACAGTTGAATGCAGCCTCCGACGTGCACAAAAGAATGGGTAAGTTATCCTCTTTTATCCAGAGAGTCTGGACCTGAATAGGAAACAGAGTGAAAAGGAGGGGGGGGGGGCTAATAGGGGTATTCTATTTACTTACAATGTCATCCTCCTCTTCTTTCCCTTTTTAATGGGGGGGGAGGGAGTCAAGTCTTGATTTCTTATAAAATTATACGACCAACTGACATGTTGTATAACAGTGCGGGGGGGAGAAGAAGAAAATAATATCCATGCCAATTCTTAAATGCTGAGCGTAAACTAAAATTATATTAAAACAAAAACAAATAAATGATCTATTGAATCAAAAGGCATAATGATTCTAGAAGCAGAGAGACGAGTAAAGAAATCATTAATAAAATAATATTCTGCAGATATTCTTCTGTCTGATCATAAACAAATGACCTGAATGGAGGGCGAGACGTCCTCCACATCACTGTTCCATGTAGAAATACATGAACATGTAACAGAGACAAACTGTTGTGTGTTTCTGAGAGGATTGTTTCCTCAACCTCTGTCCCCTGTCCTTCCTTCCTTCCTTCCTTCCTTCCTTCCTTCCTTCCTTCCTCAAAGTAAACTCAGAACGCTCATGTTCATAGCAGTGATGATATGTGATCGATAGTATGTGAAATTCTGGAATACTGAGGGGGTAGGGGAGGGGTCATGTAGGCAGAGCAAGAGGGAGAAGAGGGGAGGGTCTTTTTATTTACCGCCACAGATTAGCAGTAAGTGCTCTGCAGAGATCAGCATTGCCTCCCCTTGGTTGATTTTCTTATCTTTAAACCCCCCCCCCAGGTTTCCATTCAAGGTGGCCATTGGTGGGACCTGCACCAACGGCATTGTGCCTGTGTGTGATCAGCATGCTGCTGTGCCTGCTGTCTCCTGCGTCATGCACAACCTGCCCCCAGAAATGCCGCTGCGAGGACCAGCAGTTCTACTGCGACACRCAGGGGCTGGAGGCGCCCCCGGATGGCGTTGACCGGGGGGCTCTGGGGTTGTCGCTCCGCCACAACAGCATCGCTGAACTGAGCCCGGACCAGTTCTATGGCTTCTCCCAGCTCACCTGGCTCCACCTGGACCACAACCAGGTCACCACGGTGCAGGAGGACGCCTTCCAGGGGCTCTACAAACTCAAAGACCTCAACCTGAGCTCCAACCGGATCACAAKGCTGCCAAACACAACCTTCATKCACCTCATCAACCTACAGATCRTYGARCTGTCCTTCAACCTGATGACTGCGCTGGAGCCTGAGCTGTTCCATGGCCTCCGCAAGCTMCAGATCCTCCACCTGCGCTCCAACTCGCTGCGCACCACCCCCGTCCGGGCCTTCTGGGACTGCCGCAGCCTRGAGTACCTGGGTCTGTCCAACAACCGGCTGCGGAGCCTGGCCCGGAACGGCTTCGCTGGCCTCATTAAACTCAGAGAACTCCACTTGGAACACAACCAGCTGACTAAGATCAACCTGGCTCACTTCCCCCGCCTGGTGGCTTTGCAGTTCCTTTACCTGCAGTGGAACAAGATCTCCAACCTGACCTGCYYRATGGAGTGGACCTGGACCACGCTGGAGAAGKTGGACKTSACGGGGAACGAGATCCYGGTGCTGACCCCGGACGTGTTTGAGACGCTGCCCAACCTGAAGATCCTCCTATTGGATAACAACAAGCTAGGCAGCKTGGACCCTCTGGTCTTGGATATGTGGCGGTCTCTAGGTACCGTGGGGRTGTCCAGCAACCTTTGGGAWTGTACCAAASGMATCTGRTCCCTGGCCACTTGGCTRAGCACCTTCAAGGGGAGGTGGGAACACTCCATCCTGTGTCACACCCCCGAGTACGCCCAGGGCGAGGAGATACTGGACGCCGTTTATGGATTCCAACTTTGCCCGAATTTTACGGCGCCGCCACCGGTCGTCTTGACCACAAACACATTGTCGATGGCCACGGACGTGTCGACAGGCACAACTGTGGAGGTCACCAGCTCGCTGTTTGGAATAATGCAGCAGACACCCACGCAGGACTTCTATGTGGATTTTGGCCGCTTTACGACCATAATGACAACGACCACCACGCAGCGCACCGCCCTGGCAACCGCCCTGGCAACCTCCGCCACGACAGCGGAGGGCGGAGAGCTGGGAGTCACGGAGGACTTCTCGGAGACGGACAACACGGTCCTAACCCAGAGGGTGATCATTGGAACTATGGTCCTTCTGTTTACCTTCTTCCTCATCATTTTCGTTGTGTTCATCTCACGGAAGTGCTGCCCTCCTACCATGCGCAGGATACGCCAGTGCACGGCCATGCAGAACCGCCGCCAGATGAGGACCCAGCAGCGGCAGCAAATGGCGGACCTGGCCACGCAGGTACCCTATAACGAGTACGAGCCCAGCCACGAGGAGGGAGCGTTGGTTATCATCAATGGTTACGGGCAGTGCAAGTGTCAACAGCTGCCTTACAAAGAGTGTGAAGTGTGAACTATATATTCCTGCTGCAGCAGCATATGGGCTGTTCACCATTCTGACCATTTCAAACAATACAGGGTTTGTTTTTTGCTCCCCCCCCCCCCAGTTTATACAACAAAAAAAGCAAACTTTCTACTCGCTAGCTCTGAGAAATCAATGCGATAAGTACATTGAGTGGGAGAGTTGATGACTGGTGGGTGGAACGGACAGTGAAGAGACTGATGATGAGGATGCAGTAGGAATAGTCACATTTATTTTTATATGAATGCAAGATTGTTCATATCAAGCTGTGGGCAATCGGTCTCCACAGGAAAGAGAGAAGAAAAAAAACGGTAGACAGGTTTGTCACCACATTACTATCAGTCACTATGTTCCACAGCACAGAGGAGATGAAATCTTTAGCCAAGATGTCTGGAGACTAATCCCTCTTACTACGAGACGGTAAGGCTACAGATACATGGTCTATATCATTTCCAAGGGGAATCAGTGTGGGACATTTGATTATGACGACAGATAAGATGCACGGTAGCCACAGTCTGTCACCATCACAATCACTTGTTGGTACAGTAGTGAGTATATAAAAGGGGTTGGTTATTAAATTAAAAGCTTTTTTTATTCACATTTGTTCATTTTTTTTGGTAAATTACTATGAATATTGAATAAATGTTTATTTATGTCACAATCTGAATTAAATCTCCAACAGAAAATGGAATCTAAAACATTACTTGGTTGCTATTTATGTTCCATATAACGTGCACTTCCTCCCTCTGGATCCAAACAGGATCTTTCAACTCTGGTCCGTGAACACCCATTAGCCTTTTTGTCTTAATTTGATTCGCTTAAGTCCGTTGCCTAGCCATTAAATGTAAAAGCTTAGCCCTGTACGTGGGAAGGTTCACGTCCAGTATGCCCCACTACCTGCTTAGCCAAACCGTCGACAGTATCTATGTCATGTGGAGATGCATCAGACCACGTAAACACTTCACCATCATCAGCCACACTGTAGTGTTAAAGAGATTAGTGTAACAACCAGCATCCTCACTGACAGTAACTGGTAACCCGCAYCTTAACCTTTTTCTACTGCGATGTACACCAGGAGCCAACAGACACACACACAAGGAAGATGTTTTGGAGAGGTAGTAATCAGATATCTAGCTAGTACAGAGAGAGATTAATGACGAACAATGAAAAACCCATTCTGCTCTGCAGTCTCTCTCCCTCTTATGCTGAAAATACATTTGTCCCAGGAGGAGTCCCAGTCGTATTAGAGCTCCCAGCTAGCCAGCCTCCATGGAACAGCACAGACCCTAATCAGCTCTGACAGCGTCAACATTGAACCAATTAAGGACAGGCAAAAATAATCTAATATTCTGTCTCCCACACCAGTGATCCAAGCAAAGATTTAGCTTGCTACTGCTGCCAGTCAGTCGGCCACTCAAAAAACACAGTCGGTACAAACATACATCATCCTTCACTCAACACGGCCAACTAGGGCATTTATCTCCATACCGCGAATCCTACTCTTGTGAGAGACTGTCAGACTGAAAGGCTGACTGACATTTCCTTTGGAAAGAGAGGGGGGGGGGGGCAGGCCGAAGGAAAAGAGGGGGGGAAAACAGGCAGAAGAGAGAGGGGAGGAAACGGCAGAAAAGAGAGAAGGGGAAAAACAGGCAGAAAGGAGAGGAGAGGGT
>NW_019943039.1:0-6026 GCF_002910315.2 Salvelinus sp. IW2-2015 | reverse complement strand
ACGGGCAGTGCAAGTGTCAACAGCTGCCTTACAAAGAGTGTGAAGTGTGAACTATATATTCCTGCTGCAGCAGCATATGGGCTGTTCACCATTCTAAATACAGGGTTTTACTTTTTTGCTTTCCCCCCCCCCAGTTTACACAACAACAAAAAAGAATAATTTCTACTCGCTAGCTTTGAGAAATCAATGAGATGAGTTTATTGAATGGGAGAGTTGATGACTGGTGGAAATGGACAGTGACGAGACTGATGAGGATGTAGTAGAGATAGTAACCATTTATTTTTATATGAATGTTCATATCAAGCTGTGGGCAATCAGTCTAAAAAAAAAGGAAAACGGTAGAGATTTATCACCACATTGTTATTAGTCACTTTCCGCAGCACGGAGAAAAATGTTTTTTTTTTTTTTATAGCCAAAAACGTCTGTAGACTGATCCTCTTACTAAGAGACGGTACAGATGGCGGTCTATATCATGATATCATTATCAAGGGGAATCGGTGGCGGAAAGGAACGTGGATTATAATGACAGGTTTTAAGACGCACGGTAGCCACAGTATGTTACCATCACAATCACTTGTTGGTACAGAAGTGATTAAATGGGGTTTGGTTATTAAATTAAAAGCATTTTTTTTTTTATATTCACATTTGTTAGTTTTTTTTGTAAATTACTATGAATATTGAATAAATGTTTATTTATGTCACAATCTGAATTAAATCTCCAACAGAAAATCTAATCTGATAAACATTACTTGGTTTATATTTATATTTCACAAACGTGCATTACCTCTCCCCGTCCCTCTCCCTCTCCCTCTCTCCGTCCCTCTCCCTCTCTCCGTCCCTCTCCCTCTCTCCGTCCCTCTCCCTCTCTCCGTCCCTCTCCCTCTCTCCGTCCCTCTCCCTCTCTCCGTCCCTCTCCCTCTGGATCTAAACAGGACCTTTCTATTCTGGTCAGTGAACACCCACGATAGCCGATTTCATTTGATTCAATAAAAGGCCATTGCCTCCCATTAAAAGCTAAAAGCTTAGCACTGTCCGTGGAAAGGTTAATGTCCAATTTGCCTGCAGTAGCTGCTTAGCCAAACCGTCTACAGCCCGAGATGGAGCTTGTAGTGGAGATGTATCAAGAGACTTTACATGTAAACATTCACCATCACCGGTCACACGACGGTATTAAAAGAGATCAGTGTGACGACCTGCACAGAGTAACAATAGCCGCAGCAGAACTTTAGGTCTACTGCCGTTTTAATGATGCAATATACGCCAGCGGCTAACACACACACACACACAGAATAAGTTTCTGGAGAGGTAGTAGCAGATATCTAGCTAGTACAGAGACAGAGAGTAATGATGGAACAATGGAAAAACCTGTTCTGCTCTGCACAGTGTCTCTCATCCTGAAAAATACATTTGTCTCAGGAGGAGTCCCAGTCGTGCTAGAACTCCCAGCTAGCCAGCCTACGTCGCAGCGGCACAGACTAATCAGCTCGGACGGCGGCAACATTGAACCAATTAAGGAAAAGGCAAAAAATGATCTAATATTCTGTCGCCCCACACCAGTGATCCAGCAGAGATGTAGATGGCTACTGCGGTCAGTCAGTTGGCCATTCAAAATAAACAGTTGGTAGAAACATCTTTCACTCAACAAGGACATTTATCTCCAAATCACAAATCCTGCTCTTGTGAGAGATTGTCAGGCCAGGCTAACATTTCCCTTATTTGGAAAGAAAGGATGAGAGAGGGAGGAAAAACAGGCAGAAAGGATGAGAGAGGGAGGAAAAACAGGCAGAAAGGATGAGAGAGGGAGGAAAAACAGGCAGAAAGGATGAGAGAGGGAGGAAAAACAGGCAGAAAGGATGAGAGAGGGAGGAAAAACAGGCAGAAAGGATGAGAGAGGGAGGAAAAACAGGCAGAAAGGATGAGAGAGGGAGGAAAAACAGGCAGAAAGGATGAGAGAGGGAGGAAAAACAGGCAGAAAGGATGAGAGAGGGAGGAAAAACAGGCAGAAAGGATGAGAGAGGGAGGAAAAACAGGCAGAAAGGATGAGAGAGGGAGGAAAAACAGGCAGAAAGGATGAGAGAGGGAGGAAAAACAGGCAGAAAGGATGAGAGAGGGAGGAAAAACAGGCAGAAAGGATGAGAGAGGGAGGAAAAACAGGCAGAAAGGATGAGAGAGGGAGGAAAAACAGGCAGAAAGGATGAGAGAGGGAGGAAAAACAGGCAGAAAGAAGAGGAAGAAAAACAGACAGAAAGAAGAGGGGGGGGTTGACTAGATAATTACCCCGCACGGCTTTATGTTAAACTGTAGAGAATCTCCCATGAGAGCGAATGTAGCTCCTGTGATAAGCAAATACAGGGGAGAGGAGCACGGCTGAGGCTCAGGGCTCAGGCAGAGGAGGCTGAGAGGCAGGTTTAAGACACATTGGTATGCAGCACAGAGAGGATGTGCATTAGCATCAGACTAAAGCAGCCGCCACTGCAGCAACCCTCTCTCCCCCTCCATCTGCACGTCTTTTTGTGCTCTGTTTGGAAGGTAGGGGGCAGGGAGAGAGAGGGCACAAGGAGGAAGAGAGAGGGCACAAGGAGGGAGAGAGAAGGAAAGAGTTGGGGGGAGGGAATATTGGGGGGGGGGGGGGGGGGGGGGGGGGGGGGGGGGGGGTTATGCCTTGGCTTATCTAAGGGAATCATTCTGGCAGTTAATGTTATTCTATGGGGTAGATCTACAGGACTGGTCAAGATATTATATGGGCTAAGATCTACAGGACAGGTCAAGATTTCATGGGGCTAAGATCTACAGGACTGGTCAGATATTATATGGGGCTAAGATCTACAGGACAGGTCAAGATATTTATGGGGCTAAGATTTAAGGACAGGTCAAGATATTCTATGGGACTAAGATCTACAGGACTGGTCAAGATATTCTATGGGGCTAAGATCTACAGGACAGGTCAAGATATTCTATGGGACTAAGATCTACAGGACTGGTCAAGATATTATATGGGCTAAGATCTACAGGACTGGTCAAGATATTATATGGGACTAAGATCTACAGGACTGGTCAAGTAATTCTATGGGGCTAAGATTACAGGATGGTCAAGAATATTATATGGGACTAAGATCTACAGGACTGGTCAAGATATTTATGGGGCTAAGACTACAGGACAGGTCAAGATATTATATGGGACTAAGATCTACAGGACTGGTCAGATATTTAATGGGGCTAAGATCTACAGGACTGGTCAAGATATTATATGGGACTAAGATCTACAGGACTGGTCAAGATATTATATGGGGCTAAGATCTAGGACAGGTCAAGATATTTCTGGGGCTAAGATCTACAGGACTGGTCAAGATATTTATGGGGCTATCCAGTACACAGTGCACCGGTATAGACCAGTGTCATAAGGGTTGTGGTCAAAAGTAGTGCACTAATAGGAGAGAGTGTGTCATTTGGAACAACAGTGATCAACTTGGGGCATAGGGACACTTGGGGCTGGGACAACATAGGGAGAGGAGAGGTAAACATCACCTTGGGGCTGGGACAACATAGGGAGAGGTAAACATCACCTTGGGGCTGGGACAACATAGGGAGAGGTAAACATCACCTTGGGCTGGGACAACATAGGGAGAGGTAAACACACCTTGGGGTTGGGACAACATAGGGAGAGGAAGTAAACCACTTTGGGGTTGGGACAACATAGGGGAGTAAAATCACCTGGGGCTGGACACATGGGAGAGGTAAACATCAACTTGTGGGTTGGACACTAGGGAGAGGGAGGTACACAATTCCTTGGGGCTGGGCAACATAGGGAGAGGTACATCACTTGGGGTTGGGACAGACATAGGGAGAGGAGGGTAAACTCACTTGGGTGGGACAACATAGGGAGAGGTAAACATCAATTGGGGGTTGGGAACATAGGGAGAGGAGAGGTAAACATACTTGGGGCTGGGACAGACTAGGGAGAGGTAAACATCATTGGGTTTGGGACACATAGGGAGAGGTCATCCCTGGGGTTGGGACAACATAGGGAGAGGAAGGTAAATCACTTGGGTGGGACCACATAGGGAGAGGAGAGGTAAACATAACCTTGGGGTTGGGACAACATAGGGAGAGGCGAGGTAAACATACTTGGGGCTGGGACAAATAGGGAGAGGTAAACCACTTGGGGTGGGATAAAATTAGGGAGGGTAAACATCAACTTGGGGCTGACAACATAGGGAGAGGAGAGGTAAACATAACCTTGGGGCTGGGACAAATACATAGAGAGGTACATCAACCTGGGTTGGGACATACATAGGGAGAGGTAAACATCACCTTGGGCGTTGGGACAACATAGGGAGAGGAGAGTAAAATCACGCTTGGGGCTGGGACAACATAGGGAGAGGTTAAACATCACATTGGGGTTGGGACAGTCATAGGGAGAGGTCATACCTTGGGGCTGGGACACTAGGGAGAGGTAACATCACTTGGGTGGGAAACATGGGAGAGGGAGAGGTAAACTCACCTTGGGGCTGGGATACGAGCTAGGGAGAGGAAGAGGTAACATCAGTTGGGGCTGGGAAACATAGGAAGAGGAGAGGTATACCTTTGGGGCTGGACAAATAGGGAGGGAGAGGTAACATACTTGGGGCTGGGAAACATAGGAGAGGTAAACACACTTGGGGCTGGGACAACATAGGGAGAGGTAACACCGACTTGGGGTTGGGACAATAGGAGAGGTAGAACTACCTTGGGCTTGGGACACATAGGGAGAGGTACACATCACCTTGGGGTTTGGGACAACATAGGGAGAGGTAAACTACTTGGGCTGGGACATACATAGGAGAGGAGAGGTAAACCATTCTTGGGGGTGGGCAACACTAGGATAGGAGAGGTAAACACAACTTGGGGCTGGGACAACATAGGGAGGGTAAACAGTACCTTGGGGTTTGGGACAAATGGGAGGGGGAGGTAAAATCACTTGGGGCTGGGACAACATAGGGAAGGAAGGTTAAAATTCACCTTGGGGCTGGGAAAAACTCGGGAGAGGTAAACATCACTTGGGCTGGGACACATAGGGAGAGGAGAGGTACATATCATTGGGGCGGGAATACATAGGGAGAGGTAAACATCACCTGGGGTTGGGCAACATAGGGAGAGGAAGAGGTAAACATCACCTGGGGCTGGGACAAAAATGGGAGAGGGAGGTAAATCATCACATTGGGCTGGACAACATAGGGGAGAGGTAAACATGAATTGGGGATGGAAAAAATAGGGAGAGGAGAGTACAGTCACCTTGGGGGGGAATAGCATAGGGAGAGGTAAACACGACCTTGGGGTGGGACAACATAGGGGAGAGGAGAGGTAACATCACCTTGGGATGGGACAAATAGGGAGAGGTACACACTTGGGGCTGGGAACATAGGGGAGAGGTAAACTCACCTTGGTTGGGAAACATAGGGAGAGGAGAGGTTAAACATACCTTGGGGCTGGGCACATAGGGAGAGTAACTCATACCTTGGGGGTTGGGACCAACATAGGGAGAGGTAAATGCACCTGGGGTTGGGACAACATAGGGAGAGGAGAGGTAAACATCACCTGGGGCTGGGAACAGACATAGGGAGTGGAGAGGGTTAAACATCCTTGGGTTGGACAACTAGGTGAGAGGAGAGGTAAAATACTTTGGGGCTGGGACAACATTAGGGAGAGGTAAACATCCTTGGGGCTGGGACAAACTACGGGAGAGGAGCCAAGGTAACATCACCTTGGGGCTGGGACAACATGGGGAGGTAAACTACCTTGGGCTGGGACACATAGGGAGAAGTAAATCACCTTGGGGCTGGGACACATAGGGAGAGGTAAAGCATACCTTAGGGATGGGACAACATCGGAGAGGTACATCACCTTGGGCTGGGACAACATGGGGAGGAGAGGTAACATCACTTGGGGCTGGGACAACATAGGGAATGTAACATCACTTGGGGTGGGACAGACATAGGGAGAGGAGAGGTAAAGCATCACGCTTGGGGGGGCTGGAAAACATAGGGAGA
>NW_019943038.1:200666-202141 GCF_002910315.2 Salvelinus sp. IW2-2015 | reverse complement strand
GGGTGGGTTTTTGGTCCGCCTGTTTGGCCGGGTGGGTTTTTGGTCCGCCTGTTTGGCCGGGGGGGTTTTTGGTCCGCCTGTTTGGCCGGGTGGGTTTTTGGTCCGCCTGGTGACATCACCAACAGAGAATGTGATCGGAGCGAGGAGTGAGATTCCCAAAGGGCTGGAGAGTCGGCCTTCTCGCCCGCTCCAGTAMCGATCACTTCAGGAGCTCACGGCATGTCCCGGCCCAGCATGCATCTGTAGTCTACTTGTGTGCTGCTATAGCCCCTTGCTTTAGCTACCGTCATGGCGATCGCTAAATATTTTCATAAAGAAACATCAGAAAAACACACACGTGCTAAATCAAGGTGACTCACACGGAACCCAAACCGGCTGCGCGCGTGCATCATCGTGCATAAATGTATTATGTCCCCCCCACACCAGACACGATCACGACACGCAGGTTAAAATATCAAAACAAACTGAACCAATGACATTAATTTGGGGACAGGTCGAAAAGCATTAAACATGAAGGGCAATTTAGCTAGTTAGCTTGCACTTGCTAGATAATTTGTCCTACTTAGCTAGCTTGCTGTTGCTAGCTAATTTGTCCTGCGATATAAACATTGAGTTGTTATTTTACCTGAAATGCACAAGGTCCTCTACTTCGACAATTAATCCACACATAAAACGGTCAACCGATTCGTTTCTAGTCATCTCTCCTCCTTCCAGGCTTTTTCATCTTTGACGTTATATGGTGATTGGCATCTACACTTCCATAATATTACCATGACAACCGGCAACACAGCTCGTCTTTCAATCACCCACGTGGGTTTAACCAATGAGGAGATGGCACGTGTGTACCTGCTTCTATAAGCCAATGAGGAGATGGGAGAGGCAGGACTTGCAGCGCGTCTGTGTCAGAAATAGGAATGACTTCTATTTTAGCCCTTGGCAACGCAGACGCTCGTTGACGTGCGCGAGCAGTGTGGGTGCAATAATAGAATAACATGGATTCCAACATTTATTTTGCAACATTCGCGTACGCGACGTGAGCGGTGTAGTCAGGGTAGTCACGAAGATGTGGACCAATAGCAAGAGAGGGAGTGTGGTGATGTAGTGTCCACGACTAAAGAATCAATGTGGAATCTGAAAAGGCAGGTATCCCATGAGCATGATAGTGTACTTACTACGTGAACATGCTAACAGAAAGGAACGAGCTGGGTAGATAACTGTGTCATTGTAGCAAAGTATTTCTAAACTAAAAAATCAGATCGCTTCAAAGTTTCCTTTCGTTTTTGTTCTATTAGCCAATAGGCCTGAAATATTCCAACTTTCAAGGAGCTTTCCGTTTTGAAACTCTGCATCTCTGCCCAGCCTGCCAAGAGTGGCATCCCTAGTGGCTCTGCAAGCGAGGAGAGGGTCTTGCCAGCTGCTGGCCTGTTCTGTGCTGGCCTGTTCTGGTCTGGCCTGTTCTGTTCTGGCCTGTTCTG
>NW_019943038.1:198105-199611 GCF_002910315.2 Salvelinus sp. IW2-2015 | reverse complement strand
TCTGTTCTGGCCTGTTCTGGTCTGGCCTGTTCTGCAGACACCATCACACGAGCCTGAAGACACAGACTCTGGACAAACTGCTGTTTCTAAACATGAATTCAAAGGCAATGTAGAGACAATTAAGGCTTTTTTTTTCTTCCATTTAATTTGTATTTAAGTCACAGCCTAGTATGTGCAATTTATAGACTACAATGATTTAATACAACACAATGTAGTTAAAATGCTGAGCCTTAATGTTTCTGTCTCTCTACCAGCCTAGTGTTGTCACACTCACTAATGTTTCACAATGGCTGTCTTTGTAGAGTATAACCTTGAAGTAATACAGCCTCAATAATTAATTTTCGTTCCTTCTTAGGCTTCCTGTCTGGCTCCTGACCTACTTATTGTTAATATGCTGTTTTAATGGGGGCGGCAGGGTAGCCTAGTGGTTAGAGCGTTGGGCCAGTAACCAAAAGGTCGAATCCCCGAGCTGACAAGGTAAAAATCTGTCGTTCTGCCCCTGAACAAGGCAGGTTAACCCACTGTTCCTAGGCTGTCATTGTAAATAGGGATTTGTTCTTAACTGACTTGCCTAGTTAAATAAAGGTTAAATATTTTTTTTTCTTCACATAATAATGTAATATGACATGAGCGACGAGCGGGATTTCCGACCGCTCAACTCCACTCACGAACTCTGGTTACCAGGCAGGATAGGTTTTAATAGACCAATAACAAAGAGTTTGCCCTCCTTTCGGCCAATAACAGCTCGTTTTCAGGTTACACGTCCATCCCATTAGGCTCCTCCTATTAGGCCCCTCTGACCACTCCCACACAGTACTAGCTAAATTCTTGCTTGAGAAATAGCATTTTGCTAAGAAGCTATTTTTGTTTGTTTTTGAACATTTTAATTGAATACAATCACAGTAAGGTACTTAATTGTTACCCAGAAATGATTTTATAATGGACCTTTTAATGTTCTGATTGGAGGAGGGGAAGCTGATCTTAAATATGAAGCTTGGGGAAACTTCACGCCGGAGGGGGATGAAATTGTGGCTTCTGTGCCTATGTACTTCTTTTCCCCACCAGTCTATTCTCTCTTCTTCTCTTCTCTCTCTCTTCTTCAGTCTCTCTCTCTCTCTTTCTCTCTGTCATCTCTCTGCTTCTCTCTCTCTCTCTCTCTCTATCTCTCTCTCTCTCTCTCTCTCCTCTCTCTCTCTCTCTCTCTCTCTCTTCTCTCTCTCTCCTCTCTCTCTCTCTCTTCTCTCTCCTCTCTCTCTCTCTCTCTCTCTCTCTCTCTCTCTCTCTCTTCTCTCTCTCTCTCTCTCTCTTCTCTCTCTCTCTTCTCTTTCTCTCTCTCTCTGTATCTCTCTCCTCTCTTCTCTCTCTCTCTCTCTCTTGTTCGTATTCTCTTCTCTCTCTCTATCTCTCTCTTCTCTCTCTCTTCTCTCGTCTCTTCTCTCTCTTCCTCTCTCTCTTCTCTCCTTTTCGTCTTGTATTCCATTCATCCTCTCCATCAGTCTCTCTTTC
>NW_019943038.1:190879-198080 GCF_002910315.2 Salvelinus sp. IW2-2015 | reverse complement strand
CATGCTATCCTTGCAGTTTTAGTCGCGACCACCACAGACCGCTTAGCCAGCACTGGCCAGGCGCCATCAGCTGTTCCCAGGGCGATGAGCTGCACCTTCTGGAGCGTGCACCATCATCGCACTCCAACTTGGACGAGGATACTAGTAACTAGGAATCATACCTGGCTACACCGGATCACCGGGCCTTGTTGGCGACAAACACACCACGAGCAAGCAGGATGGAACTAACAACCAGCACATGATCACACACACAAACACACATTTATCTATCGCAGCAATTACCCAACATGGATACATGCAGACACCCTAATTGCCAGAGGTTACCAACCTACAGGCACCTAGCCGCCTCAGCAGCAAATACAGTAACGTCTTTCACTGGGGGTTTGCGCCCGAGACTATCGTTGATGGTCCACCGACCGCCAGGCGGTATCACAATTATCAGGAACAAATACACCCTACCTGATGAGATCTAGGATATTATTAATACCCATAATACTATTATATGATCATGTGTGTTCGTGTCCTTCTCTCTTAATGCCCATGTTTATATAGGCGAATATTTGGGAAAGTTTTCTAGCCGCAAATAAACGGCAGTCATATGGCACGAATGAAGTACCATTGCAAATTATTACCATTAAGATGTTAATAGTAATCTATAGAAAGGAGATAAACTACCTACAGGTCTCTAATTCTCCCCATTACATACTGTCTAACTAGACAACCCGTCACCAACGATCGACGAAGGGCCGCACCAGAAGAGGGACACTCACCCCCTACGCGGATTTGACATATCTCCACCACGCCTAAGGCTTGAGGTATATACCAGAACACTTCAATATGGCCAGGAGTCCATGTCACTAAAGTGTGATAATGTCTCGCATTCGAGAATAAGGATGCCACGCCGTAATTCTTGGGTTCCGTGCTGTCGCTTGAGACTTTCACGCTGTCGTGCCGATGTTATAGAATACTGTCACGGAAACACGCATTAGAAGTCATTTGCGCGTATCGTAGCTGGTTGATAGTCTCCGCGCGGCTCGGCTGCCTGTCTCCGTAATTCCGCTATAGAAGAAGCCGCCTAATTATGAGCATCGCGCTCTCACATATAATCCAGCATATACAGCCACTTGAGTTGTACAAAGGCTTATCATAACTTTTACGCTCGTAGAAGAAGAGGAGACTAGTAGAACACAACACAATGGCAGCACTAGACACCACCTCGAAACACTACTACTACACCGCAACACAATTACCACGAATCAAGCATTGCGCATTGAAATATGCAGTATTCCCGCAATCGACGAGATGACTCGACACACTGCATATAACAATGTGATTTTGTCCATGTAAACGAGGCGTACGGGTAAAAAGTTTGAAGCCAGGAAAATTTTGGCTATACAGTTAAAATTTAGCAAAAAGATATCGGCACTAACGACTTTCTAGAAATTTAATCAAATTGTACAACAAAGACGTCGACGCACGAAGGAAGCACTCACACGCTGGTCAAAAGCGCTATTGGGACACCCGCGCTGATAAGTTTATCAGAATATGAATGGGCTCATCTGGTGATGAGAGGAAACTTCACGAGAGTAATCACTAATATATAAAGGATCTGTGAGGAAGGGAGAGCAGCTCGATAAGTCATAAAATGAGGTCAATAGTAAACCCTCGGAGATGCCATAATACACGCATTTATGTGTGGAAAGTAGATACATTGATTGTGTGTAGTCTAATCGATAGGTGCTATTTCTATAGATGACACTTGAGATCACTACATCTCCAGATATAAAATGATGCGCGCAGTGTTATATATATTATAATAGAGATAGGACTACGCATATGTGGTACCACAGCCTATAAGTGAGCACTACTATGATACTAAGAGGCCAGCATTTAAACACAAACCCTTCTTCTATAGAGTTACCACAATCGCACAGTCCTACCCCTCAATGTTGAGAAGCCCACCTAACACCAATTGATGCCACATACAACCTCTCCTCATGTGGGCAAGCAACGAAACCACAACTCCCAATCAGCACCAGCGAGATATCCCCTCCCCTCAATTTCGAAGCATCTGCAAAATCTCGATCCAATCGAGCATAAAACTCCTCCCCATGGAGCACTCAACCCTCCACCTGGAGCACTCAACCCACCTCCATTGAGCACTAACCCTCCCTGCACGCACAGCCTTCATGGAGCACTAACCTTCATGGAGCAAGCTAAACCCTCCAGGAGCAACATAACCCTCCCACTCGACCACTAACGCCTCCACACACTAACCCTCCATGGAGCACCCTAAACCACCCCATGGAGCACTAACCTCACACACTGGAGCACTAACACACACACACACACACAAACCCACCATGGCTCACACACCCTAGTAGCTGCACACACCCGGAACCTAAGGTGTCATTCAGCACTAAAGGGATCTTTAAGTCGACCATTGTTGATTTGATACGTGCTGTGATCCCAAACGGGCATGCTGTATCGTGGGCCCTGGTCTAAAGTAAGTGCACTATATAGGGAAAAGGGTGCCACCCTGCTCTGAAAGTAAGTGCAGCTATATAGGAAGTAGGGTGGCGTCTTTGGACACATCCCATGTCCATGTTCATCAGCATTAACCTAAGATACAGTGGGAGTTTGTCCTTGCCCCTCCGCCCGCCGCCCTTGGCGACTACATATCAAGCAAATGTTACTGTACTGAGGCGTACAAAACATTATGAACACCTGCTTCTTTCAATGACATAGACTGACCAAGTGAATCGAGCTGAAAAGCTGTGATCATTACTGGTGCACTTTGTTAAATCCACTTCAATCCGTGTAGATGAAGGGGAAGAGACAGGCAATAGAATGCACGTGGATTGTGTATTGTGTGCCATTCAGAGGGCAAGACAAAAGACTTAAGTGCCTTGTAGCAAAGTGTACGGTAGTAGGTGCCTAAAGGCGCAAAGCCCCCGTGCGGGAGCGCTGGTTTGCTTGAGAACTGAACGAGCTGCTGAGCCTTTTAATTGCTCTTCACCCACATCCGTTTCCTCTGTCGTGTTACCTCAAACGAATGGTGTCCATCCAATACGGACACCTCCAGCCCAACCTTGCTACACCCACTGTGGGAAGCATGGAGCAACATGGGGCAGAAAACCTGTGGGAACGCTTTAAACACCTTGTAGAGTACCGTCCATTGCCGACGATATCTGAGGCCTCCCTCTCCCCCTCCCATCTATCTCTTTCCTCCCATCTAATCTCTCCCCCTCCCTCTATCTTCCCTTCCATCTATCTTCTCCCCCTCACCATCTATCTTCTCCCTCCTCCCTCTCTCCCCTCCCATCCCTCTCCCCCCTCCCATCGCTCTCTCTCTCCCCCTCCCATCTCCTCTCTCTCCATCCCTCCATCTCCTCCCCCTCTCGGTACCATACTCTCCCTCTCGTCCCTCCCATCTCTCTCTCTCTCTCCCATCTCTCCCCCTCCCATCTCTCTCCCCCTCCCATCCCTCTCCTCCTCCCATCTCTCTCTCTCCCTCCCATCTCTCTCTCCTCCCATCTCTCTCTCTCCTCCATCTCTCTCTCTCCTTCTTCTTCTCTCTCCTTCTTCCCTCCCATCTCTCTCTCTCTCTCTCCCTCCCATCTCTCTCTCTCTCTCTCTCTCTCTCTCTCTCTCTCTCTCTCTCTCTCTCTCTCTCTCTCTCCTCTCTCTCTCGTGTATAAAGGGATTAGTGATGGGAATATAACTGTGTGTTGTAAAGGTCTGCAGACTGCCTCTAGTAGTCTTCACACAACCTCCAGTCTTCAGCCTGAATAAATACTGTTTATTTTCCCACCACAAGCCATGCTATCCCTGTCTGTCTGTCTTTCCTCTTCTTTGGGCTGTATGGCTGTTCTGTCACTATGTAATCAGCAGTCCTGTTGCTTTGACCTCCACTTGAACCTCCTCTCTTTCTTTCTCCCTCTCTGTCTTCCTCTGTGTGTGTGTGTGTGTGTGTGTTGTGTGTGTGTGTGTGTGTGTGTTGTGGTTGTGGTGTGTGTGTGGTGTGTGTGTGTGTGTGTGTGTGTGTGTTGTTTAAGCTCTTGTCAACAACTCTCTACTTCTGCTCCCCTGTATTTTATTAAAGTCTATTTCCACTCTTTTACTCCTGTCCTCTCTCTCCCCTCCCCTTCTCTCCTTCCCCTCCCCTCCTCCCCTTCTCTCCTCCCTCCTCCTCTTCTCTCTCTCCCTCCTCCCTCCCCTTCTCTCCCTCCACTTCTCTCCCTCCCCTTCTCCCCCCTCCTTCTCTCCCCTCCCCTTCTCCCCCTCCCCTTCTCTCCTCTACCTTCTCCCCCTCCTCCCCCTTCTCTCCTCCCGCCCTTCTCTACCTTCTCCCCCCTCCTCCTCTCCTCTCCCCCTTCTCCCCTCCCTCCCCTTCTCCCCCTCCCCTATGCTGAAAGTGTTATTGTTTTTCTGCTCCTAACCATGCTTATTCCATCCACGCCCTGCCCGCCCTCACACACTCTGTCATGCATGTGTGTGTGTGTATGTGTGTCGGGCGGGCGCTCCCCTCCCCCTACCAGCCTGAACACCCCCGGTCCGAGCCTCCACCTCGTCTGCTGTGCCATCCTCTCCTCTTCCTCCTCTTCCTCCCGTCCCCGCCACACAAGTCCCTGTCCACCTCCAACCACCCTGTCCGCCCTCCGGCCCTGACTTCCACGCACTGCACCACCGGCCCAGGCAAGTGGCCTCTAACCCCCTTAATACACCCTGCTAGACCTCCCTGAGCCCGGGTCTGGAGAAGAGAGGAGGAAGAGCGAGGGGGATGGAAAGATAAATTGGGATGGTTTTTTCAGAAGCAGGAAGAGTGGAGAGTCGGACAGAGGAGGAGGGAGAGACGGAAGAGGAGAGGGAGGGAGACGGACAGAGGAGAGGGAGCGAGAGGAGAGCGGACAGAGGAGAGGGAGCGAGGGAGACGCAGAGGAGAGGGAGCGAGGGAGAGACGGACAGAGGAGAGGAGCGAGGGAGAGACGGACAGAGGAGAGGGAGCGAGGGAGAGACGGACAGAGGAGAGGAGGAGGGAGAGACGGACAAGGGAGGGAGGAGGGAGGAGACGACAGAGGAGAGGGAGGAGGACCAGAGGAGAGGGAGGGACGGACAAGAGGAGAGGGGGGGAGAGACAGAGAGAGGGAGGGAGGGAGGGACGGACAGAGGAGAGGGAGGGAGGGAGGGGACGGACAGACGAGAGGGAGGAGGGAGAGACGGACAGACGAGAGGGAGGGAGGGAGAGACGAACAGAGGAGAAGGAGAGAGGAGGGACGGACAGGAGAGGGAGGGAGGGACGGACAGAGGAGAGGGAGGGAGGGAGGGAGGGAGGGAGGGACGGACGGACGGTGGAGAGGGAGGGAGGGTCAGTGGGGTGTGAGGGAGTGGGAAATGTGTAAACACTTGTTGTGCTCTTTCTCAATTTGTCTTTTGATGATTCCTCGCCTCAACCGTATTGGAGAAGGTCCCACCCCTCTGACCTTCTTCTCCATTGGGTTTTCAGAAGGAGACGAGGAGATAGGATGCAAGGAATTGAGACAATATGATTGAGAAAGAGCCTGAGAGAGTGAACGGGACGATGGTTTGTGAAGGGAGGGAGTTTTCTGACTGAATGAGCAAATGCTTCCATGTTCCGATATCCGTCCTCTCACCCAACCAACGCCAGATTGACCCAGTAGTACCGTAGTAATTATCTTATTTGACATTTTGAAGAATGAAATCTCTTTGAGATGCACGATCTCGTTTTCAAGTGTCCAAATATATACTTTAACTACTGCTACAACTACTAATACAACTAAGTACTTATATACATATTTACTAATATCTTGACATGGTGATGTTTCTATTAGTTTACAGTTAGTTCTGAACCCTATTTCTTGAAATCACCGTGTGATTTTTTTTATAGGTAAATTATTTCCAGTCAGTTGGMCCTTTTGTATCTGAAAGATGTACCTTTTGTAATTTGCTGCTGTGGTTGAAAAGAGTAGCGTGGGTCTTGTAAAGGTAGGTGTTCCTTTAATAATATATACAGGGACATTCAGAAATAAATTGGTCCCAATGCAGTTGTCTTCCGTTGGGGGAGTGACAGTCCGTTTAGTGATTCAGGACAATGTCTTATAATGGCATCCAGGAATTAATCTGCAAATTATTGACAAGAGGTTTGGGAGTAGGGCTGTGAAAGTTTAAACGAAATTGGGATGCTTTAACGTTAAGAAAAATCCCTAATGGAAACTTTATTATTATATATATTTCTTCTCCCTCCCACTAAATGTGAACGACAATGCAGCTGGTTGACTCTGTGTGTTCAGTCTGTTGCATGTGGAATCTCCTATGTATTGATGATAGGCCCTGCTATTCTGACAGTTGATCGTGCTTCATTATCCGTCCGTACGTAGGCCCTGCTTTACTGAGTTGATCGTGCTTCTTATCCGTCGTAACGGTAGGCCTGCTTTACTGAACGTTGATCGTGCTCATTATCCGTCCGTACGGTGGCCCTGCTTTACTGAAGTTGATCGTGCTTCATTATCCGTCCGTACGGTAGGCCCTGCTTTACTGAAGTTGATCGTGCTTCATTATCCGTCCGTACCGGTAGGCCCTGCTTTACTGAAGTTGATCGTGCTCATTATCCGTCGTACCGGTAGGCACCTGCTTTACTGAAGTTGATCGTGCTTCATTATCCCGTCCGTAGCGTAGGCCCTGCTTTACTGAAGTTGATCGTGCTTCATTATCCGTCCGTACCGGTAGGCCCTGCTTTACTGAAGTTGATCGTGCTTCATTATCCGTCCGTACCGGAGGCCCTGCTTTACTGAAGTTGATCGTGCTTCATGTCCGTCCGTAGCGGTAGGCCTGCTTTTACTGAAGATTGATCGTGCTTCATTATCCGTCCGTACGGTAGGACCTGCTTTACTGAAGTTGATCGTGCTTCATTATCCGTCCGTAAACGGTAGGCACTTGCTTCTGAAGTTGATCGTGCTTCATTATCCGTCCGTACCGGTAGGCCTGCTTATCGAAGTTGATCGTGCTTCATTATCCGTCGTACGCAGTAGGCCCTGCTTTCTGAAGTTGATCTGCTTCATTATCCGTCCGTAACGGTAGGCCCTGCTTTACTGAAGTTGATCGTGCTTCATTATCCGTCCGTAACGGTAGCCCTGCCTTTACTGAAGTTGATCGTGCTTCATTATCCGTCCGTAACGGTAGG
>NW_019943038.1:184837-189004 GCF_002910315.2 Salvelinus sp. IW2-2015 | reverse complement strand
CGCTATGAGGTGTGTGTTGTTCAGTGTCCGCTGTGGCGGGCAGCGTGAGTGGGTTAGTGTGGCTGCTGTGTTCAGGTGTGTGTTCAGTGTGTGTGTGTGTTCAGTGTGTGTGTGTTCAGTGTGTTTCAGCATTGTGTGTGTGTGTGTGTGTTTCATGCATGTGTGTTGTGTGTGTTCAGTGTGTGTGGGGGCAGGTGTGCTTACTGACTTGATCTCTCTGCGACCCCAAACAACAGCTCTGATGGCTTTGTGGATTATCTAAAAATCACGAGACACACACACACACACTCTGGGGACACACACAACACTCTGGGAAAGACACACACACACACAACTCTGGGGACACACACACAACACTCTGGGGAACAGACACACACACACACACTCTGGGACAGAGACATATATATCCCGTTCCAGACTACCCCTCTATCGTGGTAATAGATTTGGCACCACAGGTGTGAAGGACTTGGCTCTGACCAACGTTGGAGGGTAGCAGCCATTATCATCTATATTTAACTAGGCAAGTCAGTTAATAAGAACAAATTCTTAATTACAATGACGGKCTAGGAACAGCGGGTTAAACTGCCTTGTTCAGGGGCAGAACGACAGATGTTTACCTTGTCAGCTCGGGGATTTGATCCCAGCAACCTTTCGGTTACTGAACCATCGCTCTAACCACTAGGCTACCTGCCGCCCCCATTATGCTACATTCTGTTATATAGCCATGGTGTACGTAGTAGTGTACCTTTGTGTGTGTCTGCTATCCAAATGTTTATATAGAAGTTCACTACTCTAATCCACCCCTCCATCTCCTCCTCTCCGTCTTCACCTCTCTCCGTCTCCTAACAGCACTCCCCACCAGAGACCACCTGGCGCGTCCCCCTCAGCCCACAACATCAGCAGCTCCGCGGTGACGGACCGGACCAACTTCTCCCGGGGGGTGGCCATCCGCAGCACCTTCCACGCAGGTAATATTAAATGTTATTATACTTCCCCACACGCTGTTCCAGCTCCGTGGCGATCAGGTTGAAGCTACTGAATCACACCTGTGGTTCTCTGTGGTTCTCTGTGGTTCTCTGGTTCTCTGTGGTTCTCTGTCAGTGTCGTCTTGCATTACACTCATCTGCTGGTGGTGCTGTCATATCACTGAGTTTCAGTTTAAATGTTTCCGTCCTCTAACTGGGACGGTCAGCAGAGAGGGGCCTCTAACTGGGACGGTCAGCAGCGAGGGGCCTCTAACTGGGACGGTCAGCAGAGAGGGGCCTCTAACTGGGACGGTCAGCAGAGAGGGGCCTCTAACTGGGACGGTCAGCAGAGAGGGGCCTCTAACTGGGACGGTCAGCAGAAAGGGGCCTCTAACTGGGACCTACTATACACGCCGGCAGTGTCTCAAAACGCTTATCTGAGGTGTCCACAATGTCTATTTGATGTAACCAGCAGGGTTCTCCTTACTGCGCGGCTCCCCCTCCCCCTCCCTCAGACACTTCTCTAAACAGAACACACACGCCACGCACGACACACACGCCACTTTCACGCCAAGACACACGCACGCACCGCACAACACACACGGCACGGCACGCAACAAGACACACACGCACGCACAGCACAGACACACACAGCACGCACGCACAGACACACACGCACGCACAGGACACACACGCCAACGCACGGCAACGCCACAGACACGCACGCAACGCACAGACACACACGCACGCACAGACACAACGCACGCAACAGACACCAGCACACACGCACGCACAGGCACACACGCACGCACGGCCAGCAGAAGCACACGCACGGCCAACGCACAGACACACACGCACCGCACCGCACAGACCAGCACACAGCACGCACACGCACAGAACCACCACACGCACGGCACGCACAACACACACGCCACGCACGCACACAGACACGCACGCACGCCACCAGACACGCACGCACGCACAGCGACACAACGGCACGCACCAGACACACACGCACGCACAGACACACACACACGCACGCACAGGACACCACACGCACGCACGCACAGACCGCACGCACGGCACAGACACCAACGTCACGCACAGACACACACCGGCACGCACAGACACACACCGCACGCACAGACAGAACACCACGGACGCACAGACAGCACACACACCGCACGCACAGGACGACACCACACCGGCACGCACCAGACACACACGGCACCACAGACACACACGCACGCACGACACACACACACCAGACATGCACACACACACAGATACACACAGACACGCGCACACAAACAGACACACAGAACGACGCACCACACACACACACACAGATTTGACTTTGAAATACACACAGAACATACACCACCACAGATACACCACAGAACACGCACTCACACACAGACACGACACACACGCACACACACACACACACCCACCACAGATACACGCACATCTAAATGAACATATTTTTAGTGGCTGCGTGGCATCACCATTAATCATACGATGTTGACTTGAGAGTACAGACCTATATGAAGTGTAGCATTCTTATTTGAAGCACACTGTTGACGCCCAGATAGACCATTAATATGGTAAACACTGGTACAATACCATATGGTTTATTATCGAGCGAAGAATTCCCTGTGTGGGAACATTATAGGCTTCTACATTATATAAAGGACTATTTTGAGACGCCATTTACATTTGAAAATTGTACCACCTGTCTCTTTAAAAACAAAAAAAAAAAACCTGTCAGGTTTGTGATGATGTCATGCCAGAGATCGTGTCTTCATTGCTATGATCATTGATCTCCCTGAAGAAGCTAAATTTATTTACCCCCCCTCCCAAATGTTTGGATCATACTGTTGTTATAGTTACCAGCTAGCAATGAGGTATGACGTGACCGAACAAAGTGTAAATAAATGGTTAACGACGTCGACTTGCGAGTCGGTTTGAGAACGGCCCACGACCAGGTCTCATGAATGTAAACATGCGACGCCGGCGGATCCGCTGTAGGATGATTAAAATGGTGCATCAGATCTTTTGACCTGGTTCGGTTAGAAGTGTTCTGAATCTGCAACATACGTGATTGGTCAGTTAGTGTTGGTCCGGGGTAGTTTGTGGCCGGTAGTGTGGTTCGGGTATGGTTTGGTCCGGGGTAGTGTTGTTGGTGGGCCGGTAGTGTTGGTCCGCGGGTAAGTGTTGGTCCGGGGTAGTGGTTGGTCGGGGGAGTGTTGGTCCGGCGGGAGTGTTGGTCCGGGGAGTGTTGGTCCGGGGGAGTGTGGTCCGGGGGAGTGGTTGGGCAGTGGTCCGGGGACTAAACACGCCATAGTCCGCAAATTGTTCCCAGAGGTACAACTCAAGGTTCGCAGTTGCCATTGGTCTGGAGTCCTCGGTGTGTTGGCGGGAAGTAGAAGCGGTGAGGAGAAGAGCTCTTGGTTTCCAGTACGCACCGTGTTTTATTAGCATATCAAATAACACACACGACCGCTTACCGGCGTATCACTTGACCTGACCCTACAGCCAGGAAGGGGGGGGGGGGGTGTAAACGTTTACCCTCCCAAAGGTGTCACTTTTTATAACATTCGAAACCACCTCACAAAACCATATATTTTTAAAGGTTTATTTGGTTCAGTCCTGGACCTCTCGCTGTGTTCAGAACATTCCATTTAACATTAAAAGGGGTTGTTTATTTTATTAAATTCCCCTCCCCAACATCGTGGGAGTACCTTTTTTATAGCTGTTTGGATGTACACTTGGAAATGGTTCATTTGCACGTTTGCACATTTTAAAACCCCATTATAACTAAGTCTTTGAGTCCCCAAAATGGTTTTCCTATTCCCAATAACATACTACTTTTAATCCAGAGTAGATTATAGTAGTAGTACACTATATAGGGAAACGGTGCCATCCAATAATGTGTGTAAAGCCTGGATTGCATCTGATGTTCTGTCATGGCCTATGAGAGGCTTTGAAGAAGCATTCCTCCAATAAGAATGGAATTCTAGATTATTTAAATAAATGTTGCTAGGACAATAGTACATGTGTTTATAAATTATGTATCTGTTGTCGTGGAGACAGATAACATTTAAATCTTTAAGGATTTTATTTTTTTGCAATTGTTTTATTTTTATGTTCACATATCATTTATCATTAGGGTTCTGTAATATAAATAACTTGGCAAAAC
>NW_019943038.1:180540-184812 GCF_002910315.2 Salvelinus sp. IW2-2015 | reverse complement strand
CTTCCCTCCCTCCTCTACATCACATATGTCAGAGTCAAGGGCCCGCGCCCGGCAGGCCACATCCGGCCCGCGAGAAGGTGTTTTTACGGGCCCCTGGGATGATCTTGATTTATTTTAGAACCGGGCCGCAGGACCGCAGCAAGCCGGCAAGCCCGCAGATCTTTTACACGCACCAATACTACATTTTTCCCCACCCAATGCACCGTGACGCACCGAGCAGTAGGCTGCTTCATTTCAATATTTATGTGGCACATGCAGTCGTCAGCTCACAGTAAATTAACTTTCAGTATACCCATCAAAAAATTGCAAACGGAAGGGGGACACTGAGAACGGGGTTTCAAACAAGCGTGGGAGTCGGAGTATATATTCAGAGGTATCTGGAAAACCTGTGTTCTTCTGTGGGAGGAAAGTGTGGCGACTGAAAAGAGTATAATCTGAGACGACATTATATGAAACGAAACACGCGGACCAAAAACAGAATATGGACATGGAACAAAGGCTACAAAAGGCAGAGGAATTAAAACAGGCCTCAAATCTCGACAGGCTTCTGTGCAAAACAAGCCAAATCACAAGGCCAGGCCTGCTGTCCAAGGCAGTTATATTTTGGCAGAAGAGATTTCGCTAAATCCAGCCCGGCCATGTTTACGGTGAGGGGGATTGGCATCAAAAACTGCATGATTAAAGTTTGTGCAGAAGTATTGCCAGAAAAAAAAGCAACTCTTTTTTAAATTGAGTCGGCAGAAAACACCATGGCCGAGAGAGTAGGACCACGTTGTCCATCAATCTAAGAGCAGCTGGTGAAAAGGGGGAAAAGATTCATTGCCATATTCTTTGGCTTGTGGATGAGAGCACCGACATTTGCTGACATTGCCCAGTTGTTCAATTTTCATTCCGCGAGTGGACTCCAGCCTAAGCGTGACAGAGGAGTTTTTGGCTTTACGGTCCTATATGCAGCACAACTACGGGGCATGATTTGTATGAAGAGGTGTCAAGATGTGTAAATGAGATGGAGGCTGCCTTGGGAAAAAACTTGTGTTGACAACCGCCGGAGCACTGCGAATGTGTGGACCACAGGAGGACGGTGGCGAAGATACGGGAAAAGATGCAAGAGGAAAACGCGACAGGTTGAGCTGACAGCTTATCATTTGTATATACACCAGAAAAGCGTGTGCGGTAAAGCCCTTGAAATGGAGCAGTGTAATGAGCATCATTCACGCGCACAGTTAACTTTATCAGAGCCAAAGGTTTGAATCACCGCCCAGTTCAAGGCATTTCTGACGGAGTTAGAAACGGAGCATGGTGATTTGCCTTATCACACAGAGGTCGATGGCTAAGCCAGGGAAAGGTGCTTCCAAAGAGGTTTCGAGCTTCGTGAGGAGATTTGTGATCTGTTCTTGGACAGCAAAGGGAAAGGACACAAACACAACTCCGGAGACGAAAGTTTCCCTGTGTGAAATGGCTTTTCTGTGTACATTACGAGTCATCTGAATTGCAATGAACTTGCAGCTGCAGGGTCTGGATTCATTTCATTCTCTGATATGTACAGTACATGAAGCATTTAAAACCCAAAACTGACATCGGTGGGAGACGCAGATGCGGAAAGAAAATTTGAGCCACTTTCCCAGCTGCCCAGACATGAAAGAGAAGCTCTCTAACCAGTTGCGTTCCCGAGCGCACAGTTGGCTGTAAAATAGCGTATGCTTTGCCGCTGACTTTCGACGCCGAGTTTGCTTGACTTTGAAGCACAAAAAAGCAGGTTGGAACTGCTCGGTAACCCATTTGCTGGTTGATGGGAAAGCTCACCACCAAACCTCCAAATGGAGTGTGATGGACCTCCAATTGCAATGATGCCTGAGGCAAAATATGGGCAGTGCGGTGCTGCGGAAGTTCGCCCGTTTCCTTCCCGACACAATGCCCCAGCTGCGCATCCAGGCTGCTCAAACCGTTGTCTATGTTTGGCAGCACAGTACCTGTGTGAACAACTGTTTTCTTTTGATGACACCTGAACAAACATCACACAGAGTCGGACTTACTGCTGAAACACCGCCACCAATTCTGAGGATTTCCTCAGCTCAGAGCCTTACCGCGAACATTGAGAACTTGTGTAAAAGATGCGGACACCCCACCAAAGTATCCACCCTCAACCTCAAACAAGTGAACATTACTGTGCAATCACTATTTAGAGTTTTTACGTTCAGTTCAAGTTTAAAAGTAAAGTTTAATATTTGTGTTCACTGCATGTTACTTCTCCTTAAACAAAGTGTTGTCTTGTTGAATTAATAGATTTTTGCACTTTATTTATTGTATCTGTCAATCCAAATTATAGTTCTAAAATTAACTTTTTTTCAGTTGAGTGGGATGATAGAAATTGCTATTATTGTTTTGTTCTCTTGAAAGTAAAATCTTAGCCCACTTTGTTACAATCAGCTAAATAAGAGCTACGGCCTTGATACGTTCCTCTTATCATTTAAATGTCTCCATGTTAAGGGATTTTGTAATATAAAGAACATTTGCTCTTTTGTGTCCTGTTTGAAACAATCATCAAAGTGATTTACTGACAGAGCCATAAGAAAATTTGCTTCTACTTTGATCTGATCATATAGGAATATATTTGGTTAGGTCTTTCCACGTAGGTTCCAATCTCAGGTTCACTAGGACTATATGGCGTCATTTAAAAATTTTTCAATGAAACATTCGAACAGTCCGGCTCCTTCGGCTTGTAGTAAAATTTTTAGTTGGCCCTCACGTCCATTTGCTTTGACAACCCCTGCTCTAACAGGACAGCAGAGAGGTGCCAGAGACCAGCAGGGTTCTCCTTACTGCGCAGGCTCCCCCTCCCCCTCCCTCAGACACTTCTCTTAAAATTCCCTCCCTCCCTCTAACAGGACAGCAGGAGAGGGGCCAGAGACCAGCAGGGTTCTCGGGGGCGCCAGTCTCCCCCTTCCCTCAGCCACGCAACAGCCAGACCAGAAGACCTTGGGCGCCACCGGTATCTTCTCCAAGTTCACCTCCAAATTGCGTACGCAGGTGGACAAGGTGGAGGAGGGTAGGAGGGGAGAGAAGGGAGGCGACTGGGAAAGGGAAAGAGGGGGGCGTAGAGATAATGGAGGGTTTGACTGGACAGACTGACTGACTGACTGACTGGACTGACTGACTGACCTGACTGGATGACTGGACGAATGGACTGAACTTGACAGATGGACTTGAGCACCTGACCTTGACCTGGACTCGGACTGCACTGACTGACTGACCCTGACTTGGACAGATGCTTGAACTGACTGGACAGCACTGACTCGACCGTAATGTGACTTGATCGGCAAGACCTGACGACTGATGGACCTGCATCTGGACTGACATGACCATGCGACTGACAGACTGACTGACTGACTGGGACAGACTGGACTGACTGACTTGGACTGGACAGACGACTGACTGACTGACTGGACAGACCTGACTGACTGACTGACCTGGACAGACTACCAGTGATGTCTCTCCTGTCCCTTACCTTACCTGGACTGACTGACGACAGACTGATGAGACTGCCAGACTGACTGACTGACTGGACAGATTTACTGGAACATGACTGACTGCAGGACCTGACTCGGAACTAGCAGCTGAGTATCTCTCCTGTTTACCACCTGGAACGACTGACTGACTGGACAGACTGACTACTGGACAGACTGACGGACAGACTTACCGATGTGAGTCCTCCCTCTACTGTCTACATTCCTCCTCTCTTAAAAAAACAAATGTAGATGTTAATAAATAAAGGTATTGTTATAGCTTCCAAAATATTTGTTCCAATGGAGGTGTACCATGAAGATGGCTGTGTGGTGACTCCAATACGGCGCCGCCTGTCAGTCATCCAGGGGTTTATACACATCGTTGGTGCCATCCAGTKTTAAACTCCTCCTAAAATCCTCTTCACTCGTCTGATAAGCTCATGAAACTGTGATGCAGCATTTTATTGGTGTTGTCGAATAGTTGCGTTAAAATATATATATATTATTCAAAGTTTATTTTTGGTATTTTCAAGGGGTTTTTCTATGTAAAAGAAATTTATTAAAAAATGTAGATATTAACAGGATTTTGTTGGTTTTTGAATCCTGAATCCCACCGCTATAGTAACAGACTCAGACCGTTAAATGCTATAGTAACAGACTCAGACAGTTAAATTCTATAGTAACAGACTCAGACAGTTAAATGCTATAGTAACAGACTCAGACAGTTAAATGCTATAGTAACAGACTCAGACAGTTAAATGCTATAGTA
>NW_019943038.1:170583-179298 GCF_002910315.2 Salvelinus sp. IW2-2015 | reverse complement strand
GACAGTTAAATGCTATAGTAACAGACTCAGACAGTTAAATGCTATAGTAACAGACTCAGACAGTTAAATGCTATAGTAACAGACTCAGTTAGAAAGTTAAATGCTATAGTAACAGACTCAGACAGTTAAATGCTATAGTAACAAACTCAGACAGTTAAATGCTATAGTAACAGACTCAGACAGTTAAATTGATAAATCGACTCTTGTGAAACAACTTCAGTCAGTCAATGTACATATATTTATATTTTTGTTCCTTTTTGTTTTTGTAGAAATCTCTCCTTCAGATTTCTGAGAAGGTAGGCAACTATCTCACCCACGATAATAACCCCTTTTTTGGTCCTATATATATATATAATATATATAATATATAGACTGATATTATTTGCATCCCAAATGGCACCCTAACCCCCTATATAGACCAGAGCCCCTGGTCAAAAGTAGTGCATTGTGTAAGGAATAGTATTTCATTTGGGAGGCAACCCAAAATTCTCCCCCTCGTTTGGTGTTTCGTAACGCTTTTTGTTTTGATTTTTCCCTGTGGCTTGACCTCTGACCTTTACCCTCTCTATTCTGTGGCTGGCCCCTTCTTTTGCCGTTGGTTTGGAGTGAAGTGTTTTTTTTGCTCCGGTTACTAATGTTACCCCCCCCTCACCCCCGTAGGGTTGGAAAATCGTATCTAAAATGGTCTGGTTTTACAGAAATCCTGGTTGGAGGATTTCTAGAATCAGCAGGGGACAATCTCCAGTGAATCCTCAAACCTGGAATTGGGAAAACCAAGGAATTTTGGAAAACTTTTGCACAATTAAACCCATCTTTCCCTCCATCCATCATCCTCTCTCCTCATCCCTCCATCCATCATCCTCTCTCCTCATCCCTCCATCCATCATCCTCTAACCTCATCCCTCCATCCATCATCCTCTAACCTCATCCCTCCATCCATCATCCTCTAACCTCATCCCTCCATCCTCTAACCTCATCCCTCCATCCATCATCCTCTCACCTCATCCCTCTCTGTGTGAGCTCACCCTTTGTGTCTGAGATAGAGTGAGTGTGTAAATAGAGAGAGTGTTGGAGGAATAGAGGGAACACCTGGGATCAGGTTACCCCTACCTCAAAATAGGAAGTGATGTCACTGGTTTGACAGGATATGATGTCATCTCTTCTGTTAGGGAGGTTGCTCAGCTAGCAACAGGTGTTTTTTAGGTACGGGGGTGAATCTCAAAGAGCACCCTAAACCCTGTACAGTACACAACAACTAACCAAACCCCTATGGGGTCATATGAGAGACAATCACCTCACCTGACCCCATACACACTCACCTTTAATTCACCTCATACCCTGGCCGGTACTGACAAATGCTAAAGTGATCACTGACCAGAGGTGGAAAAAGTACTATTGTAAAAGTTAAGAAAGATACTTTTTTAATAGAAAATGACTAAAGTGAAAAATCACCCAGTAAAATACTACTTGAGTAAAAGTGTACAAGTATTTGGTTTTAAATATACTTAAGTATCAAAAGTGAAAGTATAAATAATTTCAAATTCCTTATATTAGGCAAACCAGATGGCACCGTTTACTTGTTTTTTATTTACGGATCGCCACGGGTCACACTCCAACATGCAGACATTTACAGACGAAGCATGTGTGTTTAGTGAGTCCACCAGATCAGAGGCAGTAGAGATGACCAGGGATGTTCTCTGTTTAGTGAGTCCTCCAGATCAGATACAGTAGGATGACCAGGGATGTTCTCTGTTTAGTGAGTCCTCCAGATCAGATACAGTAGGATGACCAGGGATGTTCTCTGTTTAGTGAGTCCGTCAGATCAGAGGCAGTAGGGATGACCAGGGATGTTCTCTGTTTAGTGAGTCCGCCAGATCAGAGGCAGTAGGGATAACCAGGGATGTTCTCTTGATAAGTATGTGAATTTGATCATTTTCCTGTCCTGCTAATAAGTATTCAAAATGTAGTGAGTACTTTTGGATGTCAGGGGAAATGTATGGAGTAAAAAGTACATTATTTTCTTTAGGAATGTAGTGAAGTAAAAGTTGTAAAAAATATAAATAGTAAAGTACAGATACCCCCCCAAAAAACTTAAGTAGTACTTTAAAGTATTTTTACTTAAGTACTTTATACCACTGTCACTGACAACACCATTGTGTGGTACGATGGGGGGGGTTCCCAGCTTTAGTTAGTAGTAGACGGATCTACCATGGTTCTACGCAGGATTTTGGGTCGATTTGCAATTCCAATTAAATTCTTGAATTCACTCATGAATGGAATTGAATTCTTTGAATTACCTAATAATGGAATTGAATTCTTTGAATTACCTAATAATGGTATTGAGATTAATTTAATTATCTCTCAATTCAAAGACTGACCTGGAATTTACAGGGAGAGAAAATGTAAATATAATTTAATTTGTGGAATTAATCCCAACCCTTTAGGAAGTTATTTTATTCATCCTTCTTGAGAGAGAGAATCTCACACATGCACTACTGCAACAACACTCTCACTTTCACAGAAGACACCTGGGTTTTTCCACCAGTGGGTTATGATGTTTACATTTAAATGTCAGTGTGCTGACACTTTACACCACCAGGGGGTGTAATTCAGCAGGTTAGGCGGAGTGACTGCTCTCTCTGCTGGGGAAGATTAGGAACAGCAAGCACATGTTTTATTGGAGCAGAGCGTAATGGGCCACCATTATTATATCATTATAGCTATCATCTTATCTCTATATTATATCACTATCATTATATCACTATCATTATTATATACTGGTCATATTATATCTATATTATGTCATATATATATATTTTTTTCACCTTTATTTAACCAGGTAGGCCAGTTGAGAACAAGTTCTCATTTACAACTGTGACCTGGCCAAGATAAATCAAAGCAGTGCGACACAAACAAGAGTTACACATGGGATAAACAAACATACAGTCAATAACACAATAGAAKAGTCTATATACAGTGTGTGCAAATGAGGTAAGATTAYGGAGGTAAGGCAATAAATAGGCCGTAGTGGCGAAGTAATTCAAATTTAGCAATGGAGTGATTAGATGTACAGAAGATGAATGTGCAAGTAGAGATACTGGGGTGCAAAGGAGCAACAAATAAATAACAATATGGGGATGAGGTAGTTGGGTGTGCAGTTTACAGATGGGCTATGTACAGATGCAGTGATCTGTGAGCTGCTCTGACAGCTGGTGCTTAAAGTTAGTGAAGGAGATATGAGTCTCCAGCTTCAGTGATCTTTGCAATTCGTTCCAGTCATTGGCAGCAGAGAACTGGAAAGAAAGGCAGCCAAAGGAGGAATTGGCTTTGGGGATGACCAGTGAAATATACCTGCTGGAGCGCGTGCTACGGGTGGGTGCTGCTATGGTGACCAGTGAGCCAAGGCGGAGCTTTACCTAGCAAAGACTTATAGATGACCTGGAGCCAGTGGGTTTGGCGACGAATATGAAGCGAGGGCCAGCCAACGAGAGCATACAGGTCGCAGTGGTGGGTYGTATATGGGGRTTTGGTGACAAAACGGTTGGCACTGTGATAGACTGCATCCAGTTTGCTGAGTAGAGTGTTGTAGGCTATTTTGTAAATGACATCGCCGAAGTCAAGGATCAGTAAGATGGTCAGTTTTACGAGGGTATGTTTGGCAGCATGAGTGAAGGATGCTTTGTTTGGATAAGGAAGCCGATTCTAGATTTGATTTTGGATTGGAGATGCTTAATGTGAGTCTGGAAGGAGAGTTTACGTCTAACTAGACACCTAGGTATTATACTTGTCCACATATTCTAAGTCAGAACCGTCCAGAGTAGTGATGCTGGACGGGTGGGTAGGTGTGGGCAGCGATCGTTGAAGAGCATGCATTTAGTTTTACTTGCATTTAAGAGCAGTTGGAGGCCACGGAAGGAGTGTTGTATGGCATTGAAGCTCGTTTGGAGTTTTGTTACAACAGTGTCCAAAGAAGGGCCAGAAGTATACAGAATGGTGTCGTCTGCGTAGAGGTGGATTCAGAGAATCACCAGCAGCAAGAGCGACATCATTGATTGATACAGAGAAAAGAGTCGGCCCGAGAATTGAACCCTGTGGCACCCCATAGAGACTGCCAGAGGTCCGGACAACAGGCCTCCGATTGTCACACACTGAATCTGTCTGGAAGTAGTTGGTGAACCAGGCTAAGCAATCATTTGAGAAACCAAAGGCTATCGATCTGCCGACAGGAATGTGGTGATTGACAGGTCGAAAGCCTTGGCCAGGTCGATGAATACAGCTGCAAACAGTATTGTCTTTTTTATCATGGGTTATGATATCGTTTAGGTGACCTTGAGCGTTGGCTGCGGTGCACCCATGACCAGCTGCGAAAACCAGGATTGCATAGTGGAGAAGGTAACGGTGAGATTCGACAATGTCGTGATCTTGTTTATTAACTTGGAATTTCGAAGACTTAGAAAGGCAGGGTAGATAGATATAGGTCTGTAGCAGGTTTGGGTCTATAGTGTCCTCCTCCTTTGAAGAGGGGATGACCGGCGGCAGCTTTCCAATCTTTAGGAATCTCAGACGATACGAAAGAGAGGTTGAACAGACTGGTAATAGGGGATGCAACAATTTCGGCAGATAATTTTAGAAAGAGAGGGTCCAGATTGTCTAGCCCGGCTGATTTGTAGGGGTCCAGATTTTGCAGCTCTTTCAGAACATTAGCTATCTGGATTTGGGTGAAGGAGAAATGGTGGGGGCTTTGGCGGGTTGCTGTGGAGGGTGCCGTGCAGTTGACCGGGGTAGGGGGAGCCAGGGGGAAAGCATGGCCAGCCGTAGAGAAATGCTTATTGAAATTCTCAATTATAGTGGATTTATAACATATGTATATAACATAGATATTATATCATTATCTGTATATTTTATATGTGTTATATCATTATTATATCTATATATCTTATGTAATATCTATAGTCATTATTATATCTATATTATCTCTTATCTATGTTATATCATTATATCTATATTTTCTGTTTTATCTATATTATATCATTATTATATCTATACATCTTATCTAGATATCATTATTATATCTATGTTATATCGATATATCTGTCATTATTATATCTATGTTATATCTATGTCATTATTATATCTGTATCTATGTCATTATTATATCTATATGTCATATCTATATATCATTATTATATCTATGTCATATCTATATGTCATTATATATGTCATATCTATATATCATTATTATATCTATGTCATATCTATATGTCATTATTATATCTATGTCATATCTATATGTCATTCTTATAGCTAGACTTTTTTTTGGAGATGTTGACATGTTTAACGGTCCTGGCTAAGCATTTTATGCTCTGTTCTCTCCTATTGAATCATTTGATAATGATTTGTCTGTTTTTAACTGCTATTTTATTTATGTTCAGTATAAAAGGAACGATTTAGTCGGTGCTCAGTTGAATTTGTCGGTTTGTCAGTCTGCATGTCATGTCTCTATGGCTCTGTTTTTTTCTGTCATACACTACCGGTCAAAAGTTTTAGAACCTCTACTCATTCAAGGGTTTTTTGTTATTTTTACTATTTTCTACATTGTAGAATAATAACGATATCAAAACTATGAAATAACACATATGGAATCATGTAGTAACCAAACAAGTGTTAAACAAATCAAAATATATTTGAGATTCTTCAAAGTAGCCACCCTTTGCCTTGGTGACAGCTTTGCACAGTCTTGGAATTCTCTCAACCAGCTTCACCTGGAATGGTTTTCCAACAGTCTTGAAGCAGTTCCCACATATGCTGAGCACTTGTTGGTTGCTTTTCCTTCTCTCTGCAGTCCGACTCATCCCAAAACATCTCAATTTGGTTGAGGTCGGGGGATTGTGGAGGCCATGTCATCTGATGCAGCACTCCATCACTCTCCTTCTTGGTAAAATAGCCCTTACACAGCATGGAGGTGTGTTGGGTCATTGTCCTGTTGAAAAACAAATGATCGTCCCACTAAGCCCAAACCAGATGGGATGGCTTATTACTGCAGAATGACGTGGTAGCCATGCTGTTTAAGTGTGCCTTGAATTGTAAATAATACACAGTGTCACCAGCAAAGCACCCCCACACCATAACACATCCTCCTCCATGGTTTATGGTGGGAAATACACATGCGGAGATCATGCGCTCACTCACACCGCGTCTCACAGTGACACGGCGGTTGGGAACCAAAAATCTCCAATTTGGACTCCAGACCAAAGGACAGATTTCCACCGGTCTAATGTCCATTGCTCGTGTTTCTTGGCACAAGCAAGTCTCTTCTTCTTCTTGGTGTCCTTTAGTAGTGGTTTCTCTGCAGCAGTTTGACCATGAAGTCCTAATTCACGTAGACTCCTTTGAACAGTTGATGTTGAAATGTGTCTGTTACTTGAACTCTGTGAAGCATTTATTTGGGCTGCGTGAATCAGGCTGTTAACTAATGAACTCATCCTCTGCAGCAGAGGTAACTCTGGGTCTTCCATTCCTGTGGTGGTCCTCATGAGAGCCAGTTTCATCATAGTGCTTGATGGTTTTTGCGACTGCGCTTGAAGAAACTTTCAAAGTTCCGTATTGACTGACCTTCATGTCTTAAAGTAATGATGGACTGTCGTTTCTCTTTGCTTATTTGAGCTGTTCTTGCCATAATATGGACTTGGTCTTTTACCAAGTAGGGCTATCTTCTGGATACCACCCCTACCTTGTCACAACACAACTGATTGGCTCAAACGCATTAAGAAGGAAAGAAATTCCACAAATTAACTTCTAACAAGAGACACCTGTTAATTGAAATGCATTCCAGGTGACTACCTCATGAGCTGGTTGAGAGAATACCAAGCGTGTGCAAAGCTGTGAAGGCAAAGGGTGGCTACTTTGAAGAATCTCAAATATAAAATATATATTTGATTTGTTTAACACTTTTTGGGTTACTACATGATTCCATATGTGTTATTTCATAGTTTTGATGTCTTCACTATTATTCTACAATGTAGAAAATAGTAAAAATAACAAAAAACCCTTGAATGAGTAGGTGTTCTAAAACTTTTGACCGGTAAGTGAATGGCTCTATTTCCTTATCTAATATATTGTTAATTCTATCCGTCCTCCGTGGTGGGGTTATTTGACCCACTTTCCCTCCTTCCTTCCCTCTTCTTAAGTCACAGGACGGACTCATACTCCCCTCCAGACCAGACCATACCATTCCAGACCATTCCATTCCAGACCATTCCAAACCATTCCAAACTAAACATCCCATTCCAAACCGTTCCAAACTAAACATACCATACCATTCCAAACCGTTCCAAACTAAACATACCATACCGTTCCAAACCCACACACGGTACTAATGTCCATTGCTCGTGTTTCTTGGCACAAGCAAGTCTCTTCTTCTTCTTGGTCGTCCTGTTAGTAGTGTTTCTCTGCAGCAGTTTGACCATGAAGTCCTAATTCACGTAGAACTCCTTTGAACAGTGATGTTGAAATTGTCTGTTATCTGAACTCTGGTGAAGCATTTATTTGGCTGCGTGAATCAGGCTGTTAACTAATGAACTCATCCTCTGCAGCAGAGGTAACTCTGGGTCTTCCATTCCTGTGGTGGTCCTCATGAGAGCCAGTTTCACATAGTGCTTGATGGTTTTTTGCCGACTGCGCTTGAAGAAACTTCAAAGTTCCGTATTGGACCTGACCTTCATGTCTTAAAGTAATGATGACTGTCGTTTCTCTTTCTTATTTGAGCTGTTCTTGCCATAATATGGACTTGGTCTTTTACCAATGTAGGGCTATCTTCTGGATACCACCCTCTACCCTTGTCAACAAACACTAACTGATTGGCTCAAACGCAATTAAAGTAAGTGAATTCACAGAACTATCCCACAAAGTATTTATACCTTATCTGGACTAACGCGAGACTGTTAATTTTGACAAGTGCCTCTTCTATCTAGGTGACTTTACTTAGCAGTGGAGGCTCGTTTGCAGTGTGAGAATATCCAATCTGATGGTGTGGCTAAAGCTCACTGAATGCATTATAAAAGAACCGGTGCTACTTGAGGCACACTGTAATCTTCCATAGTATAGTAAAACTACTGGTTTATTCTATTTGATTTGTCCTCTAACACTGTTCTTGGGTTATATCCTATCATAGACTCTTAATAGGCTTCTTTTGCATTATGCTTTCTATTTATGAGATAGTTTTAATTGCTCCTCGTTCTACTTATATCTAGTGTAGTCTAATCAATTATGTGTCAGAACTATAGTAAAAAGTACAAATACTACGCAAAAACCCATTGCAGAGGGGATGGAAGTCTATCGGTTTGCTTTCCTACGATACTTTCTCGAACGGAGCGGGTGAAGTGCTACTAGTTTCCTTATCCTACTATAGTACTAGTTGTAACTCTATCACGTCTCCGTGGTGGGGTTATTTGACCATGTTCGTCTCCTTACCTCCTTCTAGAGTCGCACAGGACGGACTCATTATCCCCTCCGAGAACCAGAGCCGTGACCATTTCCAGACCTTCCATTCCAGACCATTCCAAAACCATTCCAGAGGTACTTATGATACATCCGCGATTCCAAACCGTTCAAACTAAACATTACCATACCAGGTTCCCGAAACCGTTGCGCAAAGATACTTCAACGAACCGGCATACCGTTCCGTACACTAACATACCGGTAGGATTTTTCATACCG